>NW_027280362.1:825000-832206 GCF_046629955.1 Centroberyx affinis
AACCTCTTCCCTACCTCAATGCCCTCCAGCTATTAAGAAGAAATCTAGTTTACTGACATCATGTTGCATGATTTCTAAGTATTGAAGCCTTCAAAATTCAAAGAGTTACCTCTCGCTGACATCTGGGGCCACTGATGTGCGTTGTTGTTGCCTATAGCTTTAAATACCTCACATCACCCTCTCCCCACTGAATGATTTCCCCTCTCTACTCACTCTAATTGCTCTCTAAAAAATCCCTTCTACCTCTCTTCTTGGCTTTTATTCTATTTCCTGGCACTTGGCCTTTACCTGATCTTCTTCTTATTTGGACACTAATGCTTTTGACCTTTGCAGTCCATTTTCTGGGCTTCTTGTAATATTTGTGACCTAGGAATTGAAGCTTATTCTACTCTTGCACTTATTGTAAGTCACTCTGGATAAGAGTGTCAGCCAAATGCAAAAAATATAAAAAATGTAAATGTAAAATGTAAAATGTAAAAAATATATTTTCAATATGCTATAAAAGTGTGTGTGTGTCACTTTGTGAAATGGAAACAAAACTAGACATACTTACACAGCAGGAGATGTCCTCGCCTTTCTATTAACAGCACTATCTAAACAGAAATGCTGTTTTCTCTGTTGCCACTTTCTTTCACAAACTTAAAAACACTGGAAATGAGATTTGAATAATTTGATGGTTAGGATGATAGAAGCACACACATAGAAATATCAACAGTATAGACAAAAACCAACCGCAAGTAGACGCTGGGCAGAGCCAAGGATTGGGACTCCCATCTAATACAGATATTTGTGTTGTCTTTAAAACAACACACTAGAAACACACACTGTGTTTATGAAGACATATTTTGCTCTATAGACCAGGAAGCCCTCAGGCTAAAGAAAAGACATTTACAACAGCAGGGTGACATCATCCATATGTCCATTAGAGGCAGGATAGCCTAGTGGTCAGACAGAGCATGACTATCACAGAAACATCACAGAAACGTCACAGGTTTGATCCCCACAAAAACCAGTGTGTCCATCAACAGCCAGGTGACCTAGAGCAAGACACTGAACCCCAACATGCTCATTCTCTCAGTAGCTCTGGATAAGAGCAGGGTCAGAAATTAATAGGGAATCAGGACACAAATGCCCAGGAAATTAAAAATGAGGGGGGACATAAACAGCGTATACATGATACAGACAGAGTTTCTTCACAAATATGGCTGCGGTCGAAAGGCTAAAGACAAAAATTTTTTATTTGAAACATGGAGGCACATATCCATGAGATGTGTAAACACACAAACTAGTTATATAACCTGTGTTAGTGAGTGGAGCTACATTAGGCCAAACTCAATAAGTTTCTGTGTTTCTTTGAGTCAGGAAGCCCACAGGCTAAGACATCTTTAATAAAATAAAGACTGTTTCAGTCATATCCACAAAAACAAATGTAAAAGTGCAGGCCCGGAGTCCACAGAGGTCTACAATATACGTCCGTTTTCTATAAAGACACTGTACATATCCATACAGCAAACAGACGTAATGACTATGTGTACATTCTGAAGAAGAGGAACTGAGTGCCAGAGGCTGAGGATGAACATATTCACCCTCAACACAGCAATAAAAAAGAGGAATGTGGCCTAATAGGCATATGGGGACACTGATGCTGTAGGAGTTAACTAAGAACCAAGAGTTGCTGCCACATGCTTTAGCCAGCTCAAAACAAGATTCATATGAGACTAACCCAACATAGCACTAAGATAAGAACAACCACCTCACCCTAGCTCATTGGTCTAGGGGTATGATTCTCGCTTCGGGTGCGAGAGGTCCCAGGTTCAAATCCCGGATGATCCTGCCCATCTACTTTATTGACTAAAGCTACTTGAGTAGCATGGTGTTGTATTGAGTAGGGAGGCAGTCCTTCAAGGATCCGTGTCAGCAAACATCCACTCTGCTGAAGTGTCCTTCAGCAAGTCACAGACGTGTGTGTTCCTACTGACAGGAATCAGTTGTTAATCCTATCCTGGCCTGCCACCCAGTGATTTGCTGGAAAGACTTGTGTGAAGTATTTTAATTAGTAGATGAGGTCACTGGATGAGGAATTAACAAGAATCAATAATCAAGTTTCAGTCCAACTCTATCCTCAGTAGTGAGACAAGAGTGTAATACTGAATGTTAACAGCAGGGGGGCCTCAGACACCGCAGAGAGATGGCGCAGTGATGGGAAACACACACACACACACACACACAGAGAGAGAGAGGTATGGAGATCGCTAGATTTTTTCATTAATATAGCCTGATATCGTCTGACAGCATGTAAACCATTATACACAGTCATGTTAGTCCCGCTCCAAGATCATTACTGAGTTATTCTAAGCCTTCTGATTTTATCAGAACTGACTGACAGCATGTATGTTATCAAACCAAACTGGCACCGCATATCTTTGACAACAAATCGATGTCTAGCAGACTCTTGCAACAGAGAGAGACAGAGAGAGAGAGATGTTATGTCCAAATTCTGTTCAGTATATCCACAATTATAACAGGATACTATACTAACCATGCAGCATGTGAAAAATATCCATATTCAAACTATTCTGAAGCTCACAATCTGTCACGTTTCTCATGTGAAGCTGCTGTTGTATTAACTGTTTAATTGATTGATTGATCTATGAACATTTGAAAATGTATAAGGGGTTGGTTTTCAATGTTGCCATGTTATGTTCCCGATTGAATGAAACCAAATGCATAATGGCTGCATATGGGACACTTACGGTGACATAAATTGAGGGTAAAGGATATGAAAAGATTGCATCTCAACAGAGCAGAGTTGTGGTCACCACGGATCAACTGGGTGATCAGGCAACAAGCGAAGTCACAGTCTGAGATATTCATTATCGTATATCACACCAACAGCCAAACACAACATTAATATGCAGTAGAATGAATGCTGTCATGTGTAATCAGTATTAATTTAGTAGTCTATCATGATTACAGCAGCAATTTGTTTTGGTTTGGGACTTGGCAGTATGGGTATGATGTCCCTTCCATCCCAGATGGCAGCGAGAGGTATCTGTTTGAATTTCGAAGACTTCAAAACACAGAAATCATGTAACGTGACGTCAGAAGAAGTTTCATCAATCATTGGTGAGTCCAGTTTTCTCTGGACGGGGCATTCGCTGCCGTTTAAGAGACAGATTTGTTTTTGCCTCTTCAGTTTTGATTCATCACTTCTTGTGTTCGGGGAAGATTTCCCAACAGTGTCCATACCCGACACCAAAATAACTTGGGCAAATACGATTCTACAGGGACTCAATTGGGGGATAAGGAATGCTGTTCTCTGTTACGGTCCCACTTACTGATTTAAGCTTTTAAGATGGGTGCATTTTTACAAAAAATATTGCCTAGAGCAGCTTTAAAGACAAAGTAGAGATGTCTGATGGTGACATTTGTTTGCTGCAATAAGCAAGGGGCTGCAATCCAATATCATCATTCCAAATATGGACAATGATTTGCTGTAATGGGATCTGAGAGTTAGTGGTAGGGTCAATAGGGGTAGAGCTGATTCTTCTACAGTCTGCCAAAGCCTCTCAGATGACCTTCCTCCTCTCACCACACTGTTCATCTACAGCTGATCTTTGACCTCAGGAAGTGATCCCACCAGAGCAACCAGGAGCCGGTCATGGCTGGACACCATGAGGAACCAGCCGCTCAGTTACAGCTGAACCAGCTGTAACTGAGCGGCTGGTTCCTCATGGTGTTCCAAGTACAAGACTCTCTCCCTTTTCCTCTCTCTCTCTTTCCCTTCCTCTCTCTCTCTCTAGTGTAACCCTAGCTTCTCCTCTGTTGGCTAGACTGGCTTTATACCTCACTCTAATTGTGAGCCAACAAAATCAGAATGAAGTAATACTGTTGTAACACTATTCTCTGCACTGGAGTTGGTCTCGGTGTCTGGTACAGATGAGTTTGCCAGTCTGTCTGTCTCTTCGTCTGCTTGCTTATCTCTCTCTCTATCTGCTTGTCTATCTGCTAGCCTGTCTTCCTTGTGGACTGACAAACTCTGTCTTCAGAGTCTAGAAGTATAGTCCTCAATCCATCCCTGGAGCTGCATCTACTACTGCAACACAACGCAAAAGAGACTCAAAGCTGTACAGGGTAACGTCCAACACTGTAGGACTTTATTTACTCATTGGTTCCCCATTATTTCCTCCTCCAGGTCTATAATTTAATTATCTTACCCACAATCTCACAGCACAGAAAGTGCAGATTAACCTTGTCAGCTACAAGCCTAAAAGTGTATATATAGATATGTACGTAGATATATTGGAAAATAATAACATATATCAATTGTGCACTAGGCAAACAGTAATGCTAGGAAATCCACTTTACAAGTCATTACACCACAGGTCAAAGTTGTGTCTTGAGTCGGAGCAATTGGTATCTCAATTTCCTCTGTGACAAAGTCAAGGTGTTTCATTTGTAAATCGAGTCCTCCTCATCAAGCCCAGGTCCACAGCTCTGAAGTCTTCACTGTAAACCTCTAGCTGCCCAGTACACTGTTTACCAAGCTACAGCTTCAGCAGAGCTATCTATGACCAAGATTACACTTGCCATTTCAATGTGATTTGATGTCATGAAACCACATCTCAAGGCATCCACACTTGGCCTGACAATGTATGTTACGCCTCTCATGTGGCTGAGTCCACATCACATTGTTCCCCCTCTGCCACCTCTTTACATTGCCCACTCTGTGAGAAAACAAGGTACAGATCTGTACCTTCTCTCATAGTGCATCTGTACATTGTCACACAGTCTCCTTAAGTTTGTGTATTTGTCCGTCAGACACCACAAATCAGATTTTCTAACTTGGATCGAAACTAGGGGAAATGATGCATCTCACCACTGCCCTGATTGGCCCAAAGGGGGCCTTACAATTATGAACAAGTAGGAACAAGGTGACATAGTTGATACTGATCGTCCGTGAGGGGGGTCATGACCATCACTTGTGCTGGACGACATGTTTATTGTCTTGTATTCTCAGTACAACAAGATACTGTCCAACATAAAATCGGGGCCTGGAAAATTCTACAGTATTGAAAGTAAAATCACTGACTGGGTGACAAGAGTACCAGGATCTATCTGCCTAGCAGAATCACACTAATGCTGCTTTAAGATGAAAGCCTTGAATCTCCAAAGGGTCAACTATTTGGACAGAGAGTAAAACAGCCTTATTTTTGAAATTCTACAAATCAAGGAAACCAGTTATGAGGTTTTCATGCGGTAACAGTGATAGATCAGACCGTCTACAGTGTCAATACTTTACATAATGATTACAGCAGGATAGATGGAGCTGTCTTTTTGCTGTGTTCAGTCTCATTAGTTTGTGGTCATATTAAGCGATTGCTCATGGTCAGCTAATCAGCTGTGATTATATCAGCATAGACGGAGAACAGGCTGGAGGTAGGAGACTGATGGAGAGGCAGGAGGAGAGCGAGTGTCTGTGTGGAGACGTGTGTGTGTGTGTGTGTGTGTGGGAGAGAGCTGATATGCAAGCTTCATCCCACACACAGAAGGTGACGCAACACCACACACACTCTCAAACACTACAGATCCAATGCACTACTCAATGCTACAGCACAGTGTGTCTGTGTGTGCGTGTGTTTATGAGTGAGTGAGTGAGTGAATGCGTGACTGAGTGAACATGTATATTAAGAATTTAAGTTTATACATACACACTCATCCACTTGCTTTCTTTCTTTCTCTCTCTCTCTCACACACACACATACATGCACACACCATGCTCTGCTTGGTGATCAGCGTAGCAGCATCACCATGACAACAGCTGATGCTGCCTGCAGTATTGGCCAGAGAGGGGGGAGGAGATCACTTGGTTGCCATGGGCAATGGTGGTCCAGGTAATAAACAGTTGCATAAGCCCCTCCCACTGGTGACATCACCACCATATTCTGAGCTTTAATGCTGCTTTCAAGATGGAACATGGACCGGAGTTCTCTGACTCAAGTGTAGAGAATGGTAGATTCATTTCAAATAAAATTAATCGTTTTTAATCACATAACTCATTTAGTGATCACAATTTTTGAAATGCCATAGCAGGACACAATGACTTGAGGGTTTCAAACAAGTCTGAACATGTGAATATTTCCAGGTTATTACAAGTCGTTCCAACAGTTATTCCCATATGATGTGAATGCAGCAGGGAGGCAGCGGAGACGAATAGAAACAAGTGCAGATCCTGTCCAGTCCCACGCTGTAAATAGAAGGGAAGAACGTATGTACTCCCCCTTTCACACTAATGTTAAAATTCACCTTTTTACTCATTGTGTCGTGCTTCTGAGGCATAACTTGCTGCATTCTTCTAAATACGGCATCTCTGTCTTTTTTGGTTGTTTCTGAGAAACAAATGCATGGCCATTGAAAATCACTTGTCTTAAACCACTAAAATGCTTCTTTCCTTCCCCTTGCTTCTGGGTTGTAACTCCACTCTGTTTCTATGTGGCGATGACATATAGTGTTGTGGGAGGTGAAGATTCGCAGCTAAGGTGTGAAAATTTACAAAAATACAACTTTTACTTGATTTTATTGATTGGACGCCACAGACTTTACAATAGATATGATTTGCAGAAAACGATTATGCTGTAAATTGAGATGAAGTTTGATAGCGCCCAGGTATAGACGGGTCAAGTGCCTGAACTCCTGACAAATGGACTTGAATTTGCCTTTTGCCCATCATGCATGACAAGGCATGGATCTAACGAAAGAGGAGGACAGAGAGAGAGAAAGAGAAAGAGAGAGAGAGAGAGAGGGAGAGAGAGAGAGAGAGAGCGAGACTACACATGCACATTTGTATCCCAGGAGGCACAGGGAGTGGAAAGTTTCCTTGGGCAGCAGAAGGATAATGAGCCACTCTCTACAGGGGTGGGGTGGGTGTTGGAGAGAGTAGGTTGAACTGTGCTGTACAAACACAATTCCCTGTATGGGTTGACGCCGTTAATGACATGGGTCCCACGCATTTTCCATTTTAAAATGACAAAAATATGAATAACTTTTCCAGGCCTCATTGTTTCAGGAATTGCAGATTTGTCACTCACTGTTTTATACCTTTCACTCATGATAATACTGACACTTACTGTAATGCGTACAGATTCAGTCTCCAGTGTGTTGGTGAATTTATGGACTCGGCAAACTTTCTCATGAATATTATGTCCT
>NW_027280363.1:0-147639 GCF_046629955.1 Centroberyx affinis
TATATATATATATATATATATATATATATATATATATATATATATATATATATATATATATATATATATATATATATATATATATATATATATATATATATATATATATATATATATATATATATATATATATAATTGACCAGTAGAGCTCTGTATGCTTTCAAAATCATCCTGTTGAGAGACAATGTTTGTATTATTTAGTAAGTATTTGGAGTTAAGCAAGTTAATACACTACACACCCTGCTGACATTAGTATATGGACATTACATGGACAAGTTGTGAGCAGGGTGAGTGTCAGTGTGTCTTTGAACCGTTGTTTTCACTGTGCTGGTGTCAAGTGGCTGTACTGTCTACAGTATTTTTCATGGTGTACACCCACAAAAAAGAGGGTTCCTCAAGGGTTCTTTGGTTAAACAACTGTAATGAATTAAAGAACTCTCTGATTTGTTAAATACCATAAAGGTTCTAAATCTTTAAGCCTTTCTTCTTTCCTGGTTCTTTCTTTAAAGCCTAAAGAACCATCTTGTGGTCCCATAGTGTTTTTGTATTGTATGAGGTGCAAACATTTTTGTGCAAACTCATAATGTTAATAAAGCATGATATACGCTATAGATGTTAGATAGACTAGATTTTCCTACATATTCAAAAATGCTGGCTAGGAAGTGTGTCATTAAAATCAATTCCGTCATGCATGATGAGGACAGATAGATAGATAGATAGATAGATAGATAGATAGATAGATAGATAGATAGATAGATAGATAGATAGATCGATCGTTTTTAACAATAATGTAATATGCTGATAAATAATGTTTAACAAACAAAATTACAAAAATATAACTAATGATAATATTGAATATATATATGCTACACCGTGATCTAGACTGGTTACACCTAGTATTGTAAATTTTGCTTAAATTATTTGACTAATCCAACAGCTGCACTGCTTTTCCTCCAGTAGCAGCTTTATTGTTTATCATTAGGAATAAACTCAAAACTGCTGTGAGTGAATATGAGCTCGTGCGCAACATGACTTCGCCTACAGCTGAGAGACTATAGGGAATAGAGCTTACCTTTTTAGACTGACATCGGGTCTTTTAAGGAATATAAAAAATGTAACTGATGTTTTTATATTAGTGGATGTTCCTTATGAGGAAAAAATATGATTGAACGCTTTTCTGAAAATATAACTGTAATATTTTTGTTTGTATTGACGGTTGTGTGCCTCATAATGCTTAAAAATGAAGTAGTATCAAACTGCTGTAAGTTAGGCTACATCACGATAGGGTCTTTATGGATAAAAAAAAAACATAAAATATTGCATTTTTGCATGATGATGATCACCAGCTGGAGGTCATAGTTCACCCTCCTCTTTTTTATTTTATTTTTTTATTTCCCACTACATTCTGTGGCTGGAGGGAAGAATATAGTGCTCAGGGCAGCCGAGCTCTTTGCTTCTGAATTATAGCATGGCGTTGGTTTGGTGGAGGAGGGGGGGGGGGGGGGTGATGCCCTCCTCTGTCACTCTGTCTCCCTCTCTCTAGTGTTATCATGCTGATATATGTCTGTCTCTCTCTCTCTCTCTCTCTCTCTCTCTCTCTCCCTCTCTGGCGATGCCTTTTTTCCTCTTCTTTCGTTGAGATAAACCTGCGCGCGTGAAAGCGAGCGTGATCGTTTGTGTTTCAGCACTTCATTGGCCGCTCGCGGGCCGCCTCTATCCAAATTGGCACGCGTTCGCCCGGTGTTGAAAAAAAACAAAACAAAAAACGCGCGGTGCCAATTACGCGCGAATTCGCCGCGTATGCAAATGAGGGCAATATCACGCGGCGAAAAGCAGTTGCTTGTTTTTGTGACAAATTATCTAATTTTACTGAGAAAGTGTTAAGTGGGCCTGTTCTCGTTTCTAATTGGACTCCTCCTCTCCGCCGTGCCCTCTAATTACCGCTCCTCGGTAGTCTGAGTGGGACTGCATCACACTCGGAGTTACACACACACACACGCGCGCGCACACACACGCACACACACAGAGAGAGAGAGAGAGAGAGAGAGAGAGAGAGAGAGAGGCGCGGTTGTAATTGATTGCCTTCCAGTCAGCAATAACTTGTTAGTGGCGGTCAATCGCCGCCGCTTTTGGTGCATCACCGTCCACCGGATGGGTTCGGCTCGTGCCTCGTTGTGCGTCACCCCGGAAAAGTGGATCGGAGACGTGGGACTCTAACGGGAAGTCAGAAGTCTCCCTGCACCCTGCAGCACAGCGGCCGACATGCGGCTGCAGAGGCACCTGTGATCCGACCGGCGGATTTTCTTCTTTCCTGCTCTCACTCTCTCTCCCTCTCTGTCTCTCTCTCTCTCTCTCTCTCTCTCTCCACACACACACAACTTTCACCACAGCCTGCCTGGCGCGCGCCCGGTCAGAGTCGCTGGTGTCTGAGCGAACCGAGTGAGAGGTGTGTGACCCCGGTGAGCCGCCATGACCTCTAAAGACGACGCGAAATGCCCCGCGGTGATGGAGGAGCGGCGGCGCAGCCCGCTGGATCAGCTCCCGCCGCCGGCCAACTCCAACAAGCCGCTGACGCCGTTCAGCATCGAGGATATCCTGAACAAGCCGTCGGTGAGAAGGAGCTACTCCCTGTGCGGAGCGGCGCACCTCATCTCCCCCGGAGAGAAGCTGCCCTCGGCGGGTCACAGCCTCTCCGGCCGCGCGCTGCTCAGCCAGACGTCGCCGCTCTGCGCGCTGGAGGAGCTGGCCAGCAAAACCTTCAAAGGCCTGGAGGTCAGCGTGCTGCAAGCAGCCGAGGGTAAGGCTGCTTTTTATTTTTCTGTCTTTCCCTGTGTGTGCGCATGTGTGTGTGTGTGTGTGTGTGTTCCTTGCGCGAGCACAATTATGTTTTGCTTTTGTTTTCTGGGATATGAGGAACGAAAAGTGTCAAAATTCACATTCAGAGCCGCGTAAAGTTTGATGTTCATTTTGATTTGGCAGGCTCCTGGGAATGAAACACGTTCGCTAAAATTAGTTGAATGAGTTATTTCTCATTATTGTAATACGTATAATAATTTTGCATCCTGTTTTGTGTAAAAAGCTAATCAAAACTGCAATAACTGCAATTTTATATATTTACATTAGCCTACATGTATTAGTAATTTGGTGAAACACTAAAGAAACTGTGAGATAGGCCTATTCCTGTATTATTATTGTATTGAAAAATGTACTATGCTACAATTGGAATTTAAGCAAAAAAAACAATAGGCCTAATATCAAATATGGTTGTCAGCTCTGTTAAAACCACAAGTCTTTGTTTTAAAAATGATATTTTCGTGTTTATTAATTGAGTATAGCAAGGTGTAGCAGTTGTCAACTTCAGCATGACTGACTCCAGAATTGGCTTTATAGTTTTTATTATTATAACAGAGAGCAAAGATCAAGACAAAAAGGGCAGAAATCTATCTGGAAAACAAATCTGAAGAAATAAATCCCACCAGGGAGCATTCAGGACTAAAGTTGCCTCTAAGCTGATAGTTTGGTGACCTGTCTAATAATTTATCACCCTGACAAGATAATACCGTCCTGTCAGTCATCAGTCGTTGCTCCACTTTGTCCCGGGAAATGTAGTCTATTAATAGCAGCAGGTTTGGAAGTTTTGATGGCAGATGATATTAGATGCAGGGACTTTGCCATAGCTTCGGGTTTAGTGAGTCGACGCCCCTGATGTGTTCATGGTTATTTTTGCACCTTTATGATCTGTAACACCTCTCCATAGGCCGAGACGGCCTGACGCTCTTCGGCCAGAGGAACACCCCGAAGAAGCGGCGAAAGTCCCGCACGGCCTTCACCAACCACCAGATCTACGAGCTGGAGAAGCGCTTCCTGTACCAGAAGTACCTGAGCCCGGCGGACCGGGACCAGATCGCGCAGCAGCTCGGCCTGACCAACGCGCAGGTCATCACCTGGTTCCAGAACCGGCGCGCCAAGCTCAAGCGGGATCTGGAGGAGATGAAGGCGGACGTGGAGTCTGCCAAGGCCGTGGGCGCCGTGGCCTACGAGAAGCTCGCCAAGCTGGCCGAGCTGGAGAAGTGCGCGGCGGGCGTCGGCGGCATCGGGGGCTCCGTGACGGCGCCGGGCCACGCCGAGCCCGACCCGGCCTCGCCGCGGTCCCACCACGACCCCGCCGAGACCTCCGAGTCCGGCAGGCCGCACGTGTCGTCTCCCTCGCCCGCCTCGTCGCCCTACACAGACCGCTTGAGCAGCAAGTGTTGCTCGGAGGATGAGGATGAGGAGATTGACGTGGATGACTAAACTATTGCGGTGGCCGCCGTGTCGTCACCTGCTCCCGCCGTCCTCAGCCACCGAGACAACAGTCTGAAGTGCCAATTAACGCGATATCTGTAGGCAGAAACTCTTGCTTTACGAGGAATTCATACTTTACGCACGGACTGCCATGTTGCCGTCAAAACTATATAGGCAGGAGCCACTGCTTTGATTTGAGAGAAGCCATAGGCCTACAGCTCGTTTGCGCGCGCACACACACACACACACACACACACACTTAACCAGCCCGCAGTTCAACAATTCTTATTTCAATCAAATCACTGAGATTATTTCACTGCATGTTTCATTTGGTTTTATTTTGGCTTTTTTTCCTGATTTAAATGGTTGGAAAGGCTCCTGACTTATTCAAATGGCCTCTGCGCTTCATTTTTCGACGTCTGCTCGACTATTTTCAGCTTTTTGATATTCAAGTTGTCCTGAGATGATAATCACACACAGAGAAACATGTGTAATTGCTTGTAATAAGTCAACGATTTAATATATTTATAATGGTTTGTATACCTTTCAAGTGCCTTCAGAAGCCCGAACACATTCAAATGTATAAAGTGTAATGTAGGCTATACTCAAAAAAATGTAAAATAAAATGCTTTTTCCAAATATTCAACATTCTCACGGCGTTTTTATGAAAATATTTTGAGGCGGAATCACGTTTATTTTCGTATTTTATTCGTTAAATCAGATGGAATCAATTTTGGCTCGCGGCATTTTTATATAGGCTGCAATCCTGTTCCGCGTGTTAAATACTGCGTGTATTTGTGTATTTGGGCGGATTTTGGCGCGGTAACGGCATCGCTTTGCCAAACCCATTTAGAACAACAACCTGCCTTCTGACTTCCTGCGTGTTTTTTTTCCATTTTGCTCTGTGAGAAACACAATCTGGAGCAAAGAGGAGACCCAGGCGTCGAGGAGGCTGTGTGTGTGTGTGTGTGTGTGTGTGTGTGTGTGTGTCTGTTGCGTGTGCGCGCGCTCCCTCCCCGGGGGCCGCTCTCCAGCCGTGCGCCAATACGGAGACAAGCGTGTCTCCATCCGCGCCGTCCACCGGGCCTCGACGCACAAAGGCGGCCGGAGGAGAGCGCCTCGGCGGCCATATGGTTTCAGGATTCTCTCCCTCCATTACGAGTCACTTTGATGGATTGACTTAACCCGCCTTTTGAACAATTTCGCCCCCGTTTTTGTAGCAGATAATGCAGACATGCTCTCCTCCGGGCCCGCCGCCTTTCTCCGCTCCGTTACAACAAGTCCATGAATTACAATGGAGCTCAGCGGGCCGGTCGGTGCTTTGTGTTGGCGCGAGAGCCTTGAAATAATTGACTTTTTAGACGATAGACCTCTCAGTTAACCAATTCATCTGCTGGCTCAAGTGTTTTTCATGTCTTTTGAACTGCGGTGTTCTGCTCCAGCAGCGTTGTTTTCACTGGTTTCTGTTTCATAATGGCAGATTGTGTCTTTAGTCACAAAAATGCAAATACATTGGAATATTTTTTTTATTATCAACGACTTATATAGGCCTATCGTTATCTTAGAAATGCAAAGAAATCAACTAATGTCAGTTATGGGATTAATTAATTTCAACTGATAATGCAGCTGGTGTAAGGTTGAAAAAATCATGCCTCATTTTTTAAGACAGTGAATAATTATTATATTATTTATATTATTAAATCTCTCAAAAGATAGTAATAGTAATTCCAGCCAATACATTAAGTAGTAGCCTATATTATATACGGTACTATGTGTGTGTGTGTGTATATATATATGTGTGTATATATATATATATATATATATATGTATATATATATTTATATATATATATATATATATATGTATGTATATATGTATATATATATATATATATATACTATATATATATTTTCTATATTTTGACAGTCTTGGTCTAATTAGTTACTTTCTAGCAATGAACTCTAAAATGTGTCTATACCAAGACATATACCAAGACACATACCAGCATAATGTCACATGGCACATCCCATAAGCTAAAAATAGCCTACAAATATTTCAAAATATAAACAAAGATATTTATGGATAATGTCTTATGGGAAGCTATTTTAAAATGTGAGTAAACGTAGCCTACATAAAATGAAATTAAGGTAGTTGAAAATAACCTATATTAAACCTATATTAACCTATTTCAAAATATAGCTATTCTTGGATAATATACTGGGATGAGATAGGCTACTGTACATTTAAATGGGAAAAATGGCTATTTTTACAATATTGACATCCATTCCCTCTATGTATTGTACATATATGACTAAAAGACCTACATTTTTATGCTGGTGGATGTCACGCACTTCAATAGGCTATATAACATAAGGGCAATATATTGTTAAAATGTATACAAATCAATTTTTTGTGTATGGGGCTTTCGGATATCACTGGATCTCAGCCTGTGTTCTAGTCTATTTCACAATGATATGATCCACGCTGGCGGATCATATCGTGTGTTTCTTTAAGGAAAAAAAAAAAAACTCTGCTCCAAGGTCACGGAGGGCCGGTGTGTTTTCCAACAGGGCAGCCTGGTTTCAGCTTTTATGATGTGCGGCTCAAATATAGGCCACTGCAGTCTGCTACAGAACAGAACAGAACAGAACAGAACAGAACAGAGCAGAGCAGAGCAGAGCAGAGCAGAGCAGAACAGAACAGAACAGAACAGAACAGAACAGAACAGAGCAGAGCAGAGCAGAGCAGAGCAGAGCAGAACAGAACAGAACAGAACAGAACAGAACAGAGCAGAGCAGAGCAGAGCAGAGCAGAGCAGAGCAGAACAGAACAGAGCAGAGCAGAGCAGAGCAGAGCAGAGCAGAACAGAACAGAGCAGAGCAGAACAGAACAGAACAGAACAGAACCGAACAGAACAGAGCAGAGCAGAGCAGAGCAGAGCAGAGCAGAACAGAACAGAGCAGAGCAGAGCAGAGCAGAGCAGAGCAGAGCAGAACAGAGCAGAGCAGAGCAGAGCAGAGCAGAGCAGAGCAGAACAGAACAGAGCAGAGCAGAGCAGAGCAGAGCAGAGCAGAGCAGAACAGAGCAGAGCAGAGCAGAGCAGAGCAGAGCAGAGCAGAGCAGAGCAGAGCAGAGCAGAGCAGAGCAGAACAGAACAGAGCAGAGCAGAGCAGAGCAGAGCAGAGCAGAGCAGAGCAGAGCAGAGCAGAGCAGAGCAGAACAGAGCAGAGCAGAGCAGAGCAGAGCAGAGCAGAACAGAACAGAACAGAACAGAACAGAACAGAACCGAACAGAACAGAACAGAACAGAACCGAACAGAACAGAACAGAGCAGAACAGAACAGCTCCCTCACTGCTAATCTACTGCTCTTAACTGTGTTCAGAGAGAGAGAGAGAGAGAGAGAGAGAGAGAGAGAGAGAGAGAGAGAGAGAGAGAGAGAGAGAATAATCATTTATTCAATCGGCCGGAAAATTGAAGTTTGATGCATGGCCCCCTGCTTAAACAACTGGACACCCCCCCCCCCCCCCCCCCCCCCTCCTCCTATTGCACCTCAAAACAACTCGCTGCTACCAGCAGAGACTACAGCTAGAAGAACAACCTTACAGTGAAATGTATTATGATTCATTTTATTTTTATTCATATCTTACTATTATTACCAAAACACATTATCATTCCTATTATTATTGTTATTATTATTGTTATTGTTGTTGTCGTTGTTGTTGTTATCACACAAGTCACACACACAGTAATTTATACATCTAATTAATGTAAATACTACTAATAGTTACTGCTAGGCTACTGTTTTAATATGTTTTAATGTTTTGTTTTAATATTGCCATACAATAATAATAAAATAAATAAATAAATAATAATAATAATAATGATAATAATAATAATAATAATAATATTAATAATAATAATAATAGGCAAATAATAAATTATTATGAAATCACGATTGTTGTTTTTGTTTTTAATTACATTTTTAATTCGATGTTAGGTATATTTTTCTCATTCATTTTGGTGATTTGATTGATTTTTTTTTTTTATGAATAATTATTTTTATTATTTTTATCCTATTTATATTATTTTTTCTTTTTTATCATCCAATTTTCCAAGGAGAACATTAGCGTTTCATCTGATACTTCTTCTTTTCTTCTTCTTCTTCTTCTTCTTCTTATTATTATTATTATTATTATTATTATTAGGCTATTATTATTATTATATTTATTCTTCCTTTTCCTTATCCGTCTTCTTCTTCTTCTTACTGATCATTATTATCATTATTATTATTACTTTTGTTTTTTTGTGTGTTCATTGTGGTCTTACGAAAATACTAGAAAATAATCACGACCATAACAACACCAGCACAGCCTGTCTTGACTATATATTACCAATAATCAATGAATCCAAACCCAGCTCGTCATCATCGGCAAGAGACACGAGCCGCTCATATTAAGAAAAAAAAAAAAAAAAAGCAGAGCTGAAACATGTACCGCTCGTCCAGCCTCTCCTGCAAACGAAGAGGAATGTGCCGAGCCGCGTGCTGAGCGGCTGTGCGGCCGCGGCTCGCGCTCCGTGTCGGGCTGTGAGCTGCAGAAATGAGCCGCCTCTGCCGGAGGGGAGAGCTTGATTGATCACTAAATAGGGCGGATTTGAAAGTTTTAGTTATAACGTTCCTGTAGAGCCCCTTAACACTTCAAACTTCAATTTTACGGGCTATTGAACTAAGCGTGTCCCTGACAAAATTGATATATGTATTAATTTACTTTAACCGGTGATTAATTACTATCCACAAAGAGAATTATCCCAGACTTTCTCCCTCCCTTCCTCCCCCCCCCCCCTCCCTCTGAATTTGCATATTAATCAAATTCTAGTTGATAATTCAAACGGAGCAATGGATTTAGCAGCGCTGGAAGGCATAACTCTCTCTCTCTCACACGCACACACACACACTCTCTCTCCGCTCCCTCCCCGGGGCCTGAGCTCGCTCTCTCTCTCTCTCTCTCTCTCTCTCTCTCTCTCTCTCTCTCTCTCTCTCCCTGGCTGCTAAGCTGCTTGTCGAGTGTATTAAAGTCAGAGATGCAGAACGAGCTCGGCTGGCTATTTGGTGAAAACAGAAATTGCCTGTCCACTTTTATGATGTGTTCATGCTGAGCAGGCTCTTCTTAATGTGGCCTGTCAGAGCGGCCGGGGATTTACAGAGGGCAAGTGTGTGTGTGCGTGTGTGTGTGTGTGCGTGTGTTGATTAGCCCCTGTGTATGTACAGTAGGGCTTGGTGAGGGTCATCTGTGTGTTACAGCTACAGTCAATCGGAGCGTATTGATGGAATGGAAATGAACGCGGTGGAAAAGTCAAGAGGAAGAAAACACTCGGAGTGAATGAGTGAGGCGAAATGATTAAGACGTCGGACTGTTGATGCAAGCAGAAACCGTGCTCGTGCGTGCGTGTGCTTGTGATTCGTTCACGCGTGCACGCAAACGCACGCACACACACAGGCACGTTCGGGGGTTTAGGGGAGGGAAAAACCGACCGAAAATCTGTTTTATGAGTGGAATATTGGAGTTTTTAAGATTATATAGGTACATCCTTATATGTAAATACTGTACATAGGCTATATAGGGTTAGACCCATTGGCCTTTTGTTATATATCAGATATAAGCCATAAGTCATCCATCTCTCATATGATGCTTTCTTTGCATGTTTTATTGATTGATTTCATTATTCAATAGTGTTTTTTTATTAATTAATTCTCCATTTAAAGGCCTAATCCCAGAGTTTCTCTATCATTGAATAGGCGAGGTGGGTCACTCTGCCTTTTAAAGAGCTGCCAACACTAAAAGAATCTCATCAGTCTGGGTTTCAGTGGAGAGTTTTAGTGTCCCATGATGGTCCGAATGCTGTTTCAGAGGCTTTTCCACTCCGACAAGAAAAAAAACACAGAATACATGTACATTTTTTGGCATGAAAATGGACAAATTTAAAGATATTGAACATCGGCGCAAAATATCGGCTATCAGCGAAAAATATCGGTATCGGTATCAGCTTTCAAAAATCGGGCAAAGCCTAAGATTCATTATAGTAAGTATCAGTCTAATGTAATATGAAGATGGGATCTTTGAGGGGGAAAACAATCATAATTTCATATAAATTATTTTTGATTCTATTGGTGATTGTTTGCCTTATGGTCATAGTTCCCCCACCTTTCTATTTACATCACTCTCCATACCAACTATAGTAATTGGTATCAAGCAAAAAGTGAAAGCGTAAAAAGAGTGAAAGTGTAATTGAATTTTGTCTGTAACAGTCGTCGTTTACCCTCCTCCTTATTTCCACCGGCCTGCCATGAGCGTTCCCCGCTCCCATCGGGTCCCATTCATGAACCAAAGCCCGGTTCCGTCCGGTGTGTGTGTGTGTGCGGCCACAGGGCGAAGGCACGCTGCAGATACATGCCTGCCATCTCCCCCCCCCCCCCCCCCCTCCCCCCGGACTCTGGAATGACCATTCAGTTCAGTCCCCGAGAGCGGCAGCTGTTCCCCCGGCTTACTGTGGGACGCAGCGGTCGGGACACACAGGACGACTCTGTCAGCATCGGATTATTACTGTTACGGCATCATTAGGCGCTTTAGATTCATGTGTGGCGAAGAGGAAAAGTTGCAGCCCTTAGTGGCCCATAGTGGGGATGAAGCCAAGGTGATGCTGGAAGAGATCTGTTGCAGCTGAGAGTCTGAAGTTCCAATAAAAGCTTTTAAATCTTTATTTCTTTTCCACGACAGACCGCATAGAGAGCCTCCTTCCTTTGCTCCATGCGTCCTGTACTAGTTTAAATGTCGATAGGCCTTAATTCCACTCACATGTGACGTCATACATGTAACTTAACTCATTAAATATGGCCTCACTCTCAGCTAAAAGGGTTCAGTGGTTCTCAACGTGGGGTCCGGGGACCACCGGGGGTCCACGAGGGGCTTCCAGGGGGTAAACTTCAGCATTATTTAATTAACAAGAAGTTAACACAATTAGAGAATGTAGAAGAATGACTGTTCTGATCATAGTTTCTCTGTTATCTCTCTACCTACAATACAGATAGTCATGGAATTCTGGACAAAATCATATCTAGCAATAAAAATATTCTCAGATTTGGGGTTGAGAGGCAAAATCTCATCAAATGGGGGTCTGTGGCTCTAATGTAGACTACATTAGGGGTCCTTGATATGAAGAAAGGTTGAGAATCACTGCTACATAGTACCAGAAAATGGTTCTTGAGGCTAGAAAGCCCTTTTAGGTGCCATGAAGAAGAGTTTTTAGGCTCACATGGTCCTACAGAGGACCTTTATGGGAGGAAAGAACCATTTAAGAACCAATGACTAAACTTATTCAACCTCTATCCAGTTCATGAACGCTTATCCATTGTCTGTTCTAAACACCTGATGTCTGGTATAGCTCATTCCTGGGGAGAAAATCCTCTGGTGCACAGGAAGTGATGCGTTGTACATTTCCGGTTTGTTTGGAATAAACAGAAGAAGAAGAACTGGGTAGTTAACTTCAAACTGCAGCAACAGAAAATCCAAGAAAGAAGATGTCAGACCTGCTGATGGGAATATGATGCACATTTTGCACATACCAGCAGCACATTCATATACTGTTTTCCTCATATTCCTCTCATCTGTTACATAGTGCATACATCTTGATATGTTTCTATTGACCTCCATTGAAGGTGAGGCTGCGTCTTGTTGGTGGAGACAGTTAGACAGGCGTTAACAGAAGCAGACCCAACAGTCAGTCCTGCCAAACGTGCATACATTATGAAACCAACCGGGATGTCGATTCAGTCCGCTCTGCCGCCGCAACTCACACTGAGGCTTATTGAGTCTGAATGGAGCTAAACATTGATATTTCTGTATTATTCAATGGGTTGCTGAGAGCCAGTAATACAGCTGGCTATTTAAGCAATGATGATACGCCTTAGTCTCTCTCTGTGTGTGTGTGTGTGTGTGTGTGTGTGAGAGAGAGAGAGAGAGAGAGTGTGCATGTATGCCTGTCTGTGTTTTTTGTCTGTTTGCCAGTGTGTGTGTGTGTGTGTGTGTGTGTGTGTGCCTGCATATGTGTGTTTATGCCTGTCTTGTTGTCTGCTTGACTGTGCATTTGTGTGTTAATGTGTACATATGTGTGTGTGTGCGTGTGTGTGTGTGTGTGTGTCTCAAGTGTTATCTACCTATAACCAATGCTTTCTGGCGCCCCCATATGTTCGAAAAAGGTAATGCTGTTGGAGTCATCACTCCATCTATGTGATGGTCATCTACTGCCACCCTGTGGTGGCTTGGGCACATTACATTACATTCAATATAGAAGTTAGATATGGGCATTTAGCTGACACGCACATGGATATGAACTGGATATGGTAAAGTCCAGCACTAACCCCAAGAGAGTCAAAATGTGATCTTGTGTTTTTATCAAGATCAAGCAAAAAAAAAAAAAAATAGCTAGATATCTATTTAGATGTGGTATCAATTGCAGGAAAGTATTTAGTTGTACTTTCTTTGACTAACAATTTAGTCTGAATGGTCATGATGTGGTAAGCCCCACCCACCTGCTACTGCAAGAAGGTTAAAACAAACACTAAGAATTATTTTCAGCTGAGGTGGGGGGGGGGGTGGATTCACTGTGATCCCTGTCCTACATACCATCCTATATACTTTAATGCAAATAGGTGTGTATGTTGTAAATACCCAGAGAAAGAGGCTTTCAGGCTTTTTCCATTAGCACTACACTGATCCAGTGATGTCACTCCCTGCATCATCATACTGTATAGTGATTATCACTATAGTCATATATAGGGTAGTATGTCATAGTAGTTACAGCCATTACATTAAGTAGTACTATATACTGTACATATACAGTATATAATGTTGACATTCGTACAACCATACACAAATACATATTACATTATATATATTAACATTATACTGTATATATTGTACTACTTATGGTAATGGAAACCACTGTAGCTACACTTGTTAAACACAAACACTTCATAGGTGCGGAGTCGAGTCAATGAGTTTGTTGCTGCCTGGTGTGTGTGTGTGTGTGTGTGTGTGTGTATGTGTCTATGCCTTAGGGGGGATGAGCACTGTTGTGTGTCCAGGCTGGTTGAGTGTTTGAGTGTCTGGTGGACAGCACAGATTACGACAGCGTGGACAGAACACACACACACACACACACACACACACACACACACACACACACACACACACACACACACACACAGTGCTGACAGAGGCCATTTTAGCAGCAGCTCCTTCTTATCTCTCTGACTTATGGGCCTGTCAGACAATCACCACTCTCCCTCTCTCTCTCTCTCTCTCTCTCTCTCTCTCTCTCTCTCTCTCTCTCTCTCTCCCTCTCTCTAAAGGACTCAGGCTGTGAAATGTTAACATTTGGTCAAGCTCAGACTCAAGCTACATACTATCTAATTTGATAAAAGTAGGTGTCACTTTTTTTCAAATGGTGGATAACTCAACTTTTCTCTGTTTATTTCTCTGGAGACCAATGTCTGGTACACACAAGTCTTGTTAGATTTTCTAAATTACACAAGAACAAAGTAATGTGTAATATATTTTCCTACTTAAATTGAATGCTTGTTGGCCTCCCCAAAATCCACTAACCTTTTCAGTATGCAACTTCCATCAGTTTGATACTACTGCCTATGATGCATACAATAAATTTACTTTTAATGTATTATTGAGATTTATTGCAATTTATGCCAGCCTATGTTCATATGTTAAGTTGCTCATCTAGGGACAAATATTGCAAATTAGCTGAGGTTATAAATGTTACATACAATTTTCATTATTTATTTTTATTGTATGATTTTATTGTCTGTGAAGCACTTTGAACTGCATCCTATGCATGGAAAATGCTATACAAATAAAGTTTATTATTATTATTATTATTAATAAAATGTTCTATGTCTATGTATCCCTATTCAAATAAACATTGAAATGAAATCTTAAAATACAAAAAAAATGTAGATCTTTGTGCTTTGATAGGAATTGATATCTGGATTGTTTCAGTTTGGGTTGTAAAAGCGCTGAGCTCTTGTGAAACCACAAGAGGGTGCGGCCTCCCTGTGTATAGCCTGCCTCTTTAAACACAGATCACAGGGAGGCACAGGGCTGTAAAGATGGTGTTCTCTTTGTCTGACGTCACCAATACCCAGCCTCACCAGTATGGAAACCACTGGAGACTGAAAAACAGAAGGACCAGTGATGTAGAGGTAAATAAAACACTATGAGGCAAACAAAACCAAATGAATTCTACTTTCAGAACAGCATTATGTCGTGCTTTGTTCCTTAAATGCCGCTCTCTTCATATAACATCAGTTTACTATCATTTATACTATGAATTTACATCATTAGGATTTATGTCTGGATGAAAAGGTGGTCAAATTTCGGTAAATAAAAAGGAAAGTCAAGTTTGACAAATTTATTCGAATGATATGAAGTGTTTGATGACGAAATGATATCTATAACTTTAATCAAAGGCATCAAGGTATCCCTCAAATATTCATATTTACTTAGATATAGTTTATAATGGAGGATTTCTACCATTTGAGTACATCTGGTTTCACGTCAGTATTCAGTCTCTTCCTGCACCACTACATGCATGGAGGTTTATTATAATGCCTCATTTAAATTCATATATGAAGAAGACCTGCAGAACTAATGCCTTGTTTATGAAAATATATCTCTGTGCTGCATTTCATTTTTCACCTCAGTAAATTATTCATATTGATGTATAACGTTTGACAGCAAACGATGTGTATCTATGATTATGGTAATGTGAAATAAAGGCATTTTACTGTGTTCACTTCAGCATACCTGCTTTTCCTAATGAGGAATTTTGAATGACAAATGTCACAAGTTATTAAAATATAATAGAATCCATTCCAATATTCCACATATGTATGTATGTATGGATGGATGGATGGATGTAGCTATAGTAATATCTACAGTATCTGCAGACATGGTGATATGATGAGAGTAAATACAATTCTGTCATCAAATATCTGATATATGCTTAAAATATGACATAAAATGTAACATACTATATTATTATATTTCTTTGAAAATTACGTAAAACAGATTATTAAAATTATTAACTTCTATTCTTATAAAATTGTTGCTGACATAAAAGTAAAACTCGAAATATTGCTGAAATTATTCATATTCTATGTCGAGGTCTTTCTTACAATATAGTGACATGTTTTATAATGCCGTGACTTGTTCTTCTATTTTATACATTTAAATATTGTGGCAACATTTGTTCCTCTGGAGCAAATGATGATGTAAGAACTGCTGGGTAATGTAATAACTTTTTATAATGTGTTATCATATAACACATTATTAGCATAACTTGTAATTGTAACTAATTTCTTAAATTATTACAATATCAGTCTTAAGATGTCATTGCATTATCTGGAAATTTACTACATTTACAAGTTTTATTACATTTTTTAAATGTGCCAAATTTTCTGTTTAAAAGGACATTTCAGTTAAAGCCTAAAATAAACAATAAACATGATTACTATACTACTACTACTACTTCTACTAATACTACTACTACTACTAATAATAATAATAAAGAAAAAGTTAAAGTTTAAATAATAAGAATTAACAGGGTAAGAATGACCAAGCAGAAGGTAAAATGTTAATCAATGACCCAATTTTTGCTTTGCTTCTACATCTATTCCTATTTCATTCCTTTTTTAGCACTGTTACTAATCTGCAACATTTTTTTTGCTACCCTCTATCTGATTGGTATAACACAATAGTGATCCAACCTATATCCAGTTCATGAAAGCTTTTCCATATGCTGTTCTAAACACTCAGTGTCTGGTAGCTCTTTCCTGGGAAGTCAAGTGATGTGTTTCCGGTTCGAGAAGAAGAAAGAACTAGAAGAAGAACTGGGTAGTTAGCATGAGCAGTGATAGCCACCATGGCTGAACAGACAAAGAAAAGAGAAACTCAAACTGCATCAACAGAAAATCCAAGCTCCGCCCACACTGTTTGATTGACAGGTGATCTCTGGGAAGTGTGGGCCAAAAACAGCAATTTTGAGTTTTAGCAATAGATCAACATTTATCAGAGGAAGAGCTACTCCAGAGGCAGAAATAATCTCATTGGTCGAGTTAAACCTGAATGGGCGGAGCCAAAGAAGTTTGGCTGAAGTCCAATGAGGCAAGGCAAGAGGTAAGAGAGGAGGAAGCTAATACTATAAAGCCTAGCGCTCTGCTACTAACTGAAAAAATACAACTGTCCTTACTAAGTTATCTAGGTTAGCTAGTTAGCCTAGCTCAGTGGTTCTCAATGTGGGGTCCGGGGACCACCAGGGGTCCTAGGTTGTTCTAGGGGGTCCCCAGCAAATTGATGAATTGTTATACTTCAGCATTATTTCATTTACAAGAAGTTAATACAATGTAGACTATTTTGGCCATAGTTATCTCTCTACCTACAATCACTGAATTGAATTGAATAGTCATTGAATTCTGGACAAAATTGTATCTAACAATACAAATATTCTCAGATTTGGGTCAAGTGGGGCTCTGTGGGCCTAATTAGTACTACATTAGGGGTCCTTGATATGAAAAAGGTTGAGAATCACTGGCCTAGCTGACCTTCCAAGTTCAAACTAGCCATACTAGCTTATAGCTATCTAGGTAAGCTAGTTAGCTGACATTCCATGCCATGGTTTGTGAATGAATAAAAAAAATAAAGTCATTGTCATTTATATTTGTTATTTATATTTTGACCAGAGCTCCTTCTTTGCCGTTCAACTTTGCCCGTTAGCTAACTTTCTGGTAAAATTCTGGTTCTTTGGCTCCGCCCACTGAGGTTTAACTCAACCAATCAGAGAGCAGCTCTGCCTCTGAGAAACATTGCCACAACATCGCCCGCTTAGCACCACAGATGTCATCAACATAATGCTGAAATCTGACTAAAACGAAGGCCTAATGGGCTTTTTTCATAGCGGTGAGGTTCTCTCCAGCTCAGAAAGACAGAGCCGGGGGAGAGGCTGCCTCGCTGTGCCCGGGCCGGTCCCGACAGCGGCGGGGGTACAGTAGATGTATGTGTTGCTCTTTAGGCTCTAAGTGCTCTTTAGATGGACCACTTGGTGTGTTGACGCTGCGCTGTAAACCCCCGGCTCAGCACGGACTCTGATTTACACTACTTTAATCCAAACCGTTCACTCAGACTGAGGAGGTGTATTTATTCACACTGTGTACCCCGTAACCATGGAAGTGTAGGGGAGGGGGGAGAAAGTGTGTGTGTGGGGGGGGGGGGGTAATGTGCTGAGAACAGAAGAAGACCAGAATGAGGGATAAGGTGGGTTTCGGCGCACTCACAGATGTGTGTATATGCGGCGTCCGTGGGTGAAAGTTGGTGTGTGAGCTTTGCGGTGTGTGTGTGTGTGTGTGCGCGTGTGTGTGTGTGCGTGCATATGCAGGGGTACCTGTGCTCTGTCTCAATCTGTCAGCCGCTCTGACACTGAGATCTATCTTGCAGTGGGCAGGAGAGGGGAGGAAAGAGAAAGAGAGGACAGTAATTAAACCTCTTGGTGGATGGGATATTACTCCAACGCTGCCAGACGTGTGTGTGTGTGTGTGTGTGTGTGTGTGTGTGTGTGTGTGTGTGTGTGTCTGTATTTGTGTGTACTGATGTGTGGCTGCGAACTCATTCCGCCATGTGTGCAGGATTGCGTGTGTGTGTATGTGTGTGCGGTTGCGCGTGTCCCAACATATGTGTGTGTGTGTGTGTGTACATGCATGTGCCTGTGCATATTTGTGTGTATATATCAGTCTGTATGTATGTGTGTGTGTGCAAACTCGCCCCTGCACGTGTTCCGGTGTGTGTATGAGTGTGTGTGTGTGTGTGTGTGTATGAGTGTGTATATGCCAGTGTGTGTGTGTGTGTATATAGTCCCTGCATGCATATATGTTCATGCATGTGTCTTTGTGTGTGTGTGTGTGTGTGTGTGTGTGTGTATCAATGTGTTTAATGTGTTTATTAGTGTAAGTATGTGTGCGGATCTCGTCCCTTTTTTTTCTGCATTTGTGTGTGTGTGTGTGTGTGTGTGTGTGTGTGTGTGACACTTTTATTGCCAGCGGATGGATGCAATATCTCGTCGAGGAGGCCAGACTTTCGGTGACAAGATGGCGTCTTAATTTCCTTCGGGGAGCGCCTCTCTCTCTCTCTCTCTCTCTCTCCGTTCAGCTCCACATCAGCGCTAAACTCGATCACCCAGCAGCCAGAGCGACAGGCCCGGGCCGCGCCTCACGTCTCCATTAGCCTAATGTTTATTTACAGCGGCCGAGGCCCCCCCCCCCGAGAAAAAGGGGGCTCGGCGGTTATTGCGCGTCCCGTACGACTCTAATGAAGTCGCGAGTCGGATAAGTCGGGGGGGATGAAGTGAGCCGCGTCAAGAGTGGCGGAATTCGTTTTGGTTTCGTTGAGGATTAAGACGGGACGCCTCGGGCTTCGGGCGGGACGTTCGGGATTGTAGTGGAGACCTAAAAACACATGAACTGTATATGTATAACAGGTATTAAAGGTGAATTCTGTGTTTTGACGCTTGGATCAAAATGACCTCAAAACCACCACGGATTCCAGTTTGACCTGGTTCTTATAGACCAGTGGTTCTCAACCCTTTTCATATCAAGCACCCCTAATTTAGTCCACATTAGAGCCACGGACCCCCATTTGATGAGGTTGTGTCTCTCGGACCCAAAGCTGAGAAAATTTGTATTGTTAGATGATTTTGTCCAGAATTCCATGACTATCTGTATTGTAGGTACAGAGATAACAGAGAAACTATGATCAAAACAATTGTGTTAACTTCTTGTAAATGAAACAATGCTGAAGTTTAACAATTCTTCAGTTTGCTGGGGACCCCCTGGAACCCCCCCAAGGACCCCTGGTGGTCCCCGGACCCCACGTTGAGAACCGCCGTTATAGACGATCCTCTCAGACCGAACAGCAGCCAGAACATCATGTGAAAAACAGGAATTTTCCAAATCCAGTAGAGAGCATCTGGAGAAAGCTGGTGTTACTTTTAAAGAGGGCTGCATGCATGATGTTATGGTTTAGTGGGTTAGACTGATATGTTGGCCTTGTATTAAAAACCAGATACAGTTGACCAATTTGATGCCAAGAAGGATTCAGTATTCAGTGTTTCCCCCACACTTGTATTCTTATCAGAGTGGAAAAGCCTCTGAAACAGCATTTAGACCATCATGGGACACTAAAACTCTCCACTGAAACCAAGGATAATAATAAAAAATAATCTGTGGAATCGGATCAAAATGTCTCATTAGAATCAGTTCAGGTTAAAGTCTTCCCATAGACAGCCAGTGTAGCATTGATCAATTCTACAACGAATATGTAATCAGTCAAACGGCATCATATCCATCATATCTAAGGTAATAAAACGACAATATGTGCCTGATATATATGAGTCTAACCCTACTGATATGTGCAGACCAGACCACACACACACATGCACAGTCCGCATCTCGCTTTCCTATCTTGCCTCCACCTGGTTCATCGGCTTGTGTGTGTGTGTGTGTGTGTGTGTGTGTGTGTGTGTGTGTGTGTGTGTGTGTGCGTGCGCTGGCTCTAGGTGGGCGGCTGCTCATAGCCAGGGCCAGCTTTGAGAGGGTAATCCATCTCCATCACTTAAATGATTATCCCCATTAATCTGCTGTAAACTAATAAAGTAAACACCACCCTCCTCCTCCTCCTCCTCCTCCTCCTCCTCCCCTCGTCTTCCTCCTCCTCCTCCTCCTCCTCCTCTGCTCTGGGTGGAGGTTCATTAAGTCTTTAGTACATTAATACGTCTTCATGTCCCCCCACCGTTCACATCACCTGGTGCTTCGGGCCCCCAGGGGCTCCGGGAGAGTCTCTCTCTCTCTCTCTTTCTCTCTCTCTCTCTCTCTCTCTCTCAAACACACAAACACACAGAATCTGCATTCCCCTCTATCCCTCTCTCTCTCTCTTTATGTGGGAGAAAGAGAGAAGAGAATGAAGATGCTGTGTGCGGATGAGAGGGTCTTCTATGTGTGTGTGTGTGTGTGTGTGTGTGTGTGTGTGTGTGTGTGTGTGTGTGTGTGTGTGTGTGAGTGTCACCGCGTCGAGGCGATGTGAGCTCAGTGGATTTAATTTCGCGGTGCGGGACTCAGATGGCCCCGGCGGTCGCCGCGGTAATTTGCCTGATCAGGTTAGAGAGCCGTTGCCGTGGTGATCAATCATCCGGGTTGTCACGGCGACTGGGGGCCCGGTCGGCATGAAGCCGCTTGTAATTGGCGCGAGATTGATGTGGCCATGTTTCCCTAGCATGTCGAACAAAAGTTTGGTCAATTAAAGGTTGTTAAAATTACCCCCCCCCCCACACACACACACACACACACACACACACACATACGTAACAATCACATACATGAAATATGCACACACAACTAAATCACACCTATACATGCTCATGCTGTACATACAAGGAACACATACACACACACAAGAACAGCATATAAACACACACACACACACACACACACACACACACACACACACACACCCTGGGTTGTCGGTAGTGTTTATGCTGTTCCCTGGGTGGGAGGATGACAATGACAGGACAAGAGCAGGCTGCTGGAGGTGGCGACAGGGAAAGAGAGGAGTGTGTGTGTGTGTGTGTGTGTGTGTGTGTGTGTGTGTGTGTGTGTGTGTGATGGGACAGGAAGACAGAGAGAGATCTGGCCTGTTTTAAACTGTGACACTGTTTATCTTGCTGAGTGATGCCGTGCTGCCTCTACTTATTACTGACCCAAACACATCATAACTCTCTATCACAGGCTCTTCACACACACACACACACACACACACACACACACACACAGGCTTAACAGTGGGACAGTTGGAGGTTTATGGTAGTTTACGCTATGCAGCAAGCAATAGATTTACCCATTAGCAACATTATAGCTCAGTATTGTGTCATTATTTTACACTGTAACATTAGCTGACTCTCTTATCCATAAGTAATGGAATATAGTAATCTATAGTAATATTTAGTCAATATAGTATCGCAGCTAGTAGCAAGCTAGTAGCCTAGCTAGTGCCTTAGAGCTAGTAGCTAGCTAGCTAGCACCTTGTATAACATTTATGCTTCTAATTATGAACTGGAATAGTTGGACTAATGATCACAAATATCCTAATCTCTTTAAAATAATGATGCTGGATCTTTTGTTCATGTTCTGGGCATTTCTACACATTAAATGTTGGACTATCATTTGCAAAATGTACAAAATTCCTAATCACAAACCCCAAAGGTTTGTGAGGTCAGGGCAACAGTAGGCTATAGTTAATGACCTAAAATTAAACAGAATGTAATTTTCTGATGTTTGTCAGTAACACCTGTAACACAGGTTGCTGGTGAAACTGGTCTAACTGGCCACAGGCAAACTCATAACTTTAACTGGTCATAAGTCCTGGCTAAGTGTGTTTCTTCTGCAAAAAACATTCAACATGAATCCAAAATTAAAATTAAAATTGTCCGTTTTACTTTTTCATGTCAGCTAAAAATGTATTCTTCTTCTTTTATAAGGCCTTCATAAACCGAGAAGTTTTTTGCTTGCATGTTTTGGGCATAATTTGCAGCTAAAGGTCAAGGTTAGGACTAATGCCTCATAACTAATGCCTCATTTCCCTCATCTTAAACCCTAAATAAAATGTTTGTTTGCTGCCTCATTTCTCCAATCACTCATTCATTTATTAACCCTTAGTGGCCTTTCCCAAAGTCTTTCAAGGACCCAGAAATATACAAGAAGACTCCATTTGAAGAAATTTTGTCACAAGAAAACCCATAAAGGAAGAAATTTGTTGTTGAAATTATTTGGTACAGATTTATATCACTGTCTATACTATAGGTGGGGTTATAACAACAGCAGGGAGAGGGAAACCTATGATCAAAGTATTCATTCCTTATACATTTCCACATTGTACCCATCTCTTAAAAGAAATAATAGTGGATTTAAAGTTTTCCTTATTTCCTGAGGAACCCCTGGTGGTTCCTGGACCCCAGTTTAGGAATTGTTACAGAGGATTTTCACGACCATGTTTTTGGGCGTAATTTCCAGGTCAAGGTCGAGGTTAGAAACCATCATAACTCCTGGCTAAGTGTATTTCTTCAGCTTCCTGTAGCTGGTCGGAAGCTCTTGTCTCCATTGCTCTCAGTCCTGTCACACAGGAATATTTATGAGCTGGAAAGCCCAGAGTTCACACACTCTGCTAGCCAAACTGAAGCTGCTGCGTAAATACATGGTAGGTAGTCTATATGGGCAAAATTTAATCTTGTATAGATTAGTGAACACCTTTAAATGTGCTATGTGTAGCATTTTTAAACATCAATATATCATGGTCAAATTCATTATGATGCCTCGGTGTAATTACTGTAAACAAATACAACCATGGTGGAGACGATTGGTCGCCTCTATCTCACACCAGTGGTATTGATGGTGCTAGTGTTCCTCAAAAGTATGACCACATTTCCCATAAACCCTGTCACTTCCTGTCCCCAGTCATGGTGTCTTTGTCCTTACTGAAGAGGATCAACCTGTTGCAAGTGATTTTTCCATCGGTCTTTCACTCCTTCCACCATCTGCTGCCAGAAACTCTGAAAGCTTTATCTCTGTTTGCTCTGGAAGAACAGCGCCCTCTAACTGTTTTGTGCCGTAAAGCAATCCAGCAGATTTCCCGCCAAATCTGACCTGGTGGCTCACAATGTAAAATACAGTGTAGAGGCCGGTAAAGGCTGACAGTGTTCTCAGCAATGGTCTCCTTTGTTTAAAATAATTATACTAAAGTCCCAAATTTAATGTTGACATGAAACATCGAAATTGAGATCAAGGGAGTAATTGACTGGGTTACGCAAAGTAGTTAAGAAAGCGAGATTGAGAACGTTCAGTTTAGGTAACCTCAAAAACTGACCATATTAGATGGACAATTTATTATGTTTGCTCACACACATCTTGTTATCCTCAACATTAACCATTTTTTCAAGATGCCTACTATGTCAATAATTACACAGTCAAAATGTCTTTTTCCTTTCATGTTTCTACGTAATTCAACAAGTCCTCGCCTATATATTCAGAGGTAAGTGTAATCTGATTACCATGTTATTTCGGTAACAGTAAAGGATTACGCATACCATTTCACTATCATCAGATCCATCGCAATCCTATTACATTTATTCTGTTACTCCTTATTCAGTTGAAGTTCTCCCCTCAGGCTTCTTTTTTTGTGCTGTTCAATTACCGTTTCAAGCAAACTTTGGCACTGTGTGAGGTATAATTGTATCTGACATACAAACTGGAGAGTAAGATGTGTTTCTTTCAGGCATAACCTGATATAACCTCAAGTCAACATCAAGGTTTTTTTGAAGAGTTGAACTTCTGCCAAGGCCATCAACCTCTTCAACCACAACAACATCACAGCTGAGACGAGTTCTGTTGCGACATGTCGTGCACTGAGGTTACGCCCATATATTGGTTTATCAATATATTGGGCTGATATTGATAATTCTAGTTTCCCATTGTTTCAGAGGATTTGAAACACTAAATACTTCTAATTCTTTGCAATTGTTTGGCCTGAAAATGGTTTTATTTCAATTTAAAGATATTGAATAGCAGCATAAAATAGCAGCTATGGCCATCTTCAATGCAAAAATATCACAGCTCTGAATAAGTCCACCAATACTAAAAAATCCCTATTCCTTCTTGGTAGTGTAAGACAAAAAAAAAAAGCCTCCACCAAAGAGCAAATACTGTAGTAAGGATACCCAAAACCAAAAATAATCAAAAAATATTGGTATAGGTATTGGCCCTCAAAAACCCATATCAGTCAAACCCTAATATATACATTTTGTGAAAAATCATTACCTGAAGTAGTGTTATTTAGAGTTTTATAACATTATGAATGTGACAGATAGACATTTCTGTGTATTGATGTGCGTATTATTATGCGTGGCGATTTCTCACCTCATACTGATGGTAACTAAGTAACACTGTCTCACTCCATACAGTTGCTCAGTAACTCTATCTAGCTGCTGGATGGCGGTGTTATGTCTAACACTCGTCTGTTTACTGGTTTGTTGCTCCTCTCGGGTCCTCGTTGGCCTCTGATCCGGGCTGACCTGAGATCTGCTTGTTTTTAGGTCGGGACAGTCCATTAAGCCAATTAGAGCTGGCCTCTGACCTCTGGAGAGAGAGAGTGAGAGAGAGAAAGAGAGAGAGCGAGAGAGAATTATTCAGTCACACCACACACCAGCACAGGCAGGACAAGCAGTTGAGATGTGGTGTCAGCAAGCAAACACACACACACACACACACACACACACACACACACACTTTCATCTCTCACCTTCTAATCTGTTTGTTATGCTTCTTCTCCCTGTCTCTGTCTTTCAGACACTCACCGTCTCACTTGTTGTGAGTCTACATCCCTGCTGTCTACATTCCCTGTGACACACACAGACACACATGCACACACACACACACACACACACACACACACACACACACACACACACACACACACACACAGTTTTAGGCAATCCTAGTCAGTTTTCCCTGGGCAAATAAATGTAAAAAAAACACAGTAAAACGTTAAACTGGATTTGGCTTCAAATGCTGCACAGTCAGCACTGCAGTTCCCTAATGCAACGCCCATGGGTGACTTGTTTACTGTAACCGAAAACCATAGAAACCACAACCGCCACCATAGAACACAATGGAAAAACAAATGTTACCGCTCCACTTGGGTTTGTCAGTGCAATTGCAACTTAATGAAGTGACTGAGTGGGTCTTGGCCAAACCGAGACAGATCTGTTATAATGGTTTAGAGAGAAGAGAAGAGAAGAGAAGAGAAGAGAAGAGAAGAGAAGAGAAGAGAAGAGAAGAGAAGAGAAGAGAAGAGAAGAGAGGGAAGAATTGGATTGGAGAGAATAGAAAAGGAGAGGGGAGAAGAAAGCGCTGAATACAAGGGGAAAGGAGACGAGACAAAATGAACGACAGAAAGAGGGGAAGAGAGAGAGAAGGAGAGAGGAGAGAGAGAGAGAGAGGGAGGGAGGAGGTGGAGGTGGAGGGAGGAGGCCATGGATCAGTTGCTGCAGCTCATCCCTCCTCCCTAAGTGAGGCTGAGGAGACGCGACGGCCCTATCTGGATCTGAGCAGGTCATTAAGGCAGCAACACACACCCCTGGGGCTACGCAGGCACCAGCCAGTCTGTTTTTGAAGTGTGTGTGTGCGTGTGTGTGTGTGTGTGTGTGTGTGTGCGTACAAGTTTGCCTGCTTGCATATGTCTGTATGTGATTGTGTGGGCATGTATGTATGTGTGTGCATGCTGTTGCTGTTGCATTGCTGTCATGTGAAAACCTTGTAACTCCAGCTTTGGTGATTTTCTGTGTTTTAACTATGTTCTCCTTTAAAAAAAAAAATACTATTAAAATTTTTTTAGTTCTGCTGTTACTTTTACTATGGTCTGTATTCTGTTTTTACTGTTGTATTCATTTGATATTTTGTACTTTAATTATTTTTCTTTGTCATTTTATTCATTAATCACATTTTTATTCATCTTGTGAAACACTTTGTAGTAATGTTTTGGTAAGTGCTCTAGAAATAAATATTAGGATTATGAAAGCTGCACTTGGCAAACTAGCCACTTTGACGGCCCCTAATGGCAGCGAGAGGTAACTGTTTGAATATTAATTAATAATATAATAAAATGACTCAAAATCACACTTCTAGCACATAAAAGCAAACAAAGCAGATTCTGACAATGTATTAAAAAAAAAAAGTGTAACACCGAAATTCTTCGGACCGGATTTCGGTGTTGCACTTGTTGGTTTAATAACATAAAGAAAGCAATATGGCGGATGGGACGTTCTTCTCTGTTGCCGCTACACTAAAACGGGTGTAATTTCACGTAAAAATCTTGCCAAGTGCAGCTTTAACTCAATTGGAAGGATTATGGTTCCTTTATGGGGTTGAGAAAATTCTACGACTCAAAGGATGAAGAAATCCTTTCAAAACCCACTAGATAAACTCAGAAATACATGGGGGTTAAGCTAAAATCAAGTTTTTCTTAGTTCCTAAGTTAACATTTTGGAGATACAAGGTTTTCTTTCAACAGCGGCAGTATGTCTTTGTGTGTGTGTGTGTGTGTGTGTGTGTGTGTGTGTCTGTGTGTGTGTGTCTGTGTGTGTTTGGGCTAAAGGCCTGTTTGTTTTGGTGTATGTTGCTGCGTAATTGGCTGAGCAACGAGGCCAAACACATCATGTCTGAAACCTTCTACCTGTGTCCAATTCACTGTGATGACAGGCCTGTGTTTGTGTGTGTGTGTGTATGTGTGTGTGTGTGGCCTGAACACTGCTGGTCTAGTGTCTTTCTAGTGTGCATGTGTGTGCATGTGCTGCACGTGGGCGCATTCAGTCCAATATATCTTCATTCTGCTTTATTTGATCTGACTCTTTTTCTGTGTGTATGCGGATCCAACCAAGACTTCTGGAATAAATCAGAAACACAGTCCCTCTTATCCAAATACAAATCTGTATTTTTGCTTTATACGCTCAGCAAAACATTTTTCAGCCATCCATCAGGGGAACACGGTTTCTCTTTGCAAAACCAGAATGTATTTTTTCAGCCAGGTTTCCCGTTAGGATTTAGGTCTGAATAGCTTGTTATATATGGCGATGTAGCGGCAAATAAAAAGGAGACTAAACTATGACCTCTGATCATTAGGAGGCAAAAAAGCACCAATAGAAACAAAAATCAATGGAAAAAGGGAAGCCAAAGCACTCCTTTATTTGTGTGCAAAAGTTAAAAAAGTTTTTCAATGGTTACACGTTTAAAAAAACTTTAATTTGGAGAATAAGCCAAGGGTGCACTCTGGTACCTCTCAAACTGCTACAAACAAATCAAATGTATTTTCAGGAAAAAATTTACTAAAAATAATTTAAGATTATATTTCTTTTAAGAGACTCTATCCTCGTGCAACTTAAATCAGTTTGATCTTACTTATTATGTTTACTATGAATTTAGGTCATAAAAATATACAGTATGTCAGTCTAAAAAGGTGGCTAAAGCATATTCCATCCTCCATTCTATCCTCTACTACATCCTTTCTATCTCTTTCTGTGCCTCTCTCTCTCTACAGATGTGGCCCACTAGTCAGTGCTTAATGAAAGATTATTGCCTGCTTGAGGTCATAAATAAATGTATGAAACAGCAGCGATGTAATGGGCCCAATTAACAGAGAGCGATCCTATTCCCTCACTGTGTGCCTCTGTGATTAATGTCCCCACCACTGCCTTAACACAGTCCTTTGGTTCCATCCAGCTAAATGGAGTATTACCTGAGCTGGTAAAAAATGTCATTCATAACAAGTAATTTAATGTGTATGCTGTGTTAAATGTTGTTTCTATATCTATGTTCTTATTTGTGGATTCCAAGGTAAGTAAAAAAAACTTTACTTATCAAATCCATTCAATTTGTGTATTGTTGTCATTATCAGATCATATTTATAGATGGAGGTAACATATGCATAGGAATATACAGAAAGATATAGATATACATATACAGGGTTTCCACAGGTAAATTATCTACTGTAAATGCCTTAAAAATTATTGAAATTAGAGGTTTGATTTTTCACAATGTAATGTCAGGTTTCTTTGTGCTGCATGTCCAAACAATTGCAATTTCCCATTTGGCAGACACTTTTATCCAAAGCGATGCACACATGAGATTTTAATACAACACAAGCAATGATCTAGTCAGGAGAGAACGAGAGTAAGTGCTATAAAGCTAAGACACACAGTGTCAGACACAATTTGACTTGATGTCCTTTAAATGTTTTCCTGTTGTCCTTTTTCTTATTCTGCATATCTATAGTTTAACAGTTTTCATTTGCTATTCCAATTTCAGGTTGCAGTGAAAAGGTCTTCAAAAGTCTTAAATATGGCTTCCTGACATCTGCAGATATCCTGATATAGATAGATATAGATTGGGTTTCGACTGATATATTTATTTGCCAATATATCAGGCTGATTTCTTATATTAAATATCAGATATCAGCCAGTAAATGTGATGAAGGTTCCTCTTCAACCACAACTACATAAACAGACTGAAAAAACTGCAATTAATTTGTATTTTCTTCACATATTTTATTTATCCATTTAATTCAATACTGTTTGTTGTAAATTGATTTTTTAAAGGCAGTAATATCTCCCAGAGTTTCCCCACCATTGAATAGGTGAGGTGGGTCACCCTGCCTTAAAGAGCTGCTAACACTAAAGGAATTTCATTAGTCTGGGTTTCAATGGAGAGTTTTAGTGTCCTATGATGATCTATATAAATGCTGTTTCAGAGGCTTTTCCACCCTGACAAGAATACAGTTCAGGATGAAACACTGAATACTGGTTAGTTTTGACATGAAAATGGACAAAATATATTGAAGGCTATTGACGACTTCAGTCTAAAAATATTGGTATTGGCCCTCATAAACCCATATTAATCGAATGCTAATAAGGATATACAATAAGAAAGCTTACACTGAGCTCACCAGAGCCTCAAGTTGCCTACATGTAACAGTGTAGAGGAGAGTTTTGGGAGGAGAAGTAACAGAAGTTTCGTCCAGCAAGATGATCCCATCTGTCCTGCAGGAGCCAACGTCTCCCAGCTGGCCGTGCTGGATGGATGGATGGGAACTGGAAAAAGGGAATACCCACCACTCATCCACTCATCCCACCCAATCTGACACAGACGGCAGGAAGCTCGCACTCGACCCGCCGAGCCTCGGAACAGGACGGGAGGCACCCACGATGCACTGGGAGGATGATGGGGGGATGGGGGGTCGGGGGGCGTCAGGGTGCTGACAGGGGCTACCGTTCCACCGGACAGAGTCCACCTGCTGGCCTGGGATGAATGTGTGTGTGTGTGTGTGTGTGTGTGTGTGTGGATGGATGGTCGAGGTATAAATTCAGGCTTACTTACTTATTCTTGAGTGATTCCTGCAGTTTCAGTGTTGTGATCCGCACATAATATGAACACAGAGTTAAGCCACTGTGTGCTTAAAGGTAACAATTGCAAATCACATAGAAGGCAAGTTTAGTGTCTCAACACTCATAATCACTCAGCAAAACCCTCAGATCGAAGTTACAAGTTTGCACGTGATGTCACTTGGTCACTGTACCTTTTGTCAAGAAGATTTTGCCCCTGTGAAAAAAAGGTTCAAAAGGTTTCTGAGGGCGCTGAGCCTTTAATGTGAGAATCAGAAGTTCTTTATAATCAAGTACATATCTACCAGGAGCTGGACTGGGTAATATTCAAGGTAGGAAATATACTTTTTCATCCAGTGGCTGCAGAACACAGTGACTGCTGGATTCCACCTGCCGTTTAAAGTAACAATTTGCAACATTTTCATATACACAAAATTCAATTTTGCTACTCTCTGTCACTGATTGCTATAACACAACAGTGACTCAGCCTATATCCAGTTCATGAAATCTTTTACATTTACTGTTCTAAACAGCCGGTGTCTTTCCTGGGAAAAATCTTGTTGCGCACAGGAAGTAATGTGTTTTATGTTTCCGGTTTGTTTGGAATAAACAGAAGAAGAAGTGGGTAGTTAGCATGAGCAGTGATAGCCACCATGGCTGAACAGACAGAGAAGAGAGAAACTCAAACTGTATCGACAGAAAATCCAAGGAAAAAGACAAAGTCACAGTACTGGACACACTGTTTGATTGATAGGTGATCTCTGGGAAGTGCAGTGCAGAAACACCACAGATTACCACAGATTTAACCAGACAAATATGATTTCCTTTTAAATGGGGAGCAAACAGATGATCCAGAGTGTCAGGTTGAATAGAGAAACTCACCACTACAGCCAGAATTTACCACCATTTGGCTTGTGGCTGGTGTCAGTATCCCACCCTGGGAACATGGTGAAATGAGAATCTAAAGAAATACATATATATAGACTTTGTACAAGATATAATAATTCAAATCAATATACATAAAAAAAAAATCACTCACAGTAGCCACATGAGCTTTCTGTAGGTAGTTGTGATTATTGCAGTGGCATTTACACACCATCATCATTAGACTGATGGTTTCACAGTTTGGCCCAATGATAGATTATGTTTGGTCTAAAACAGGACGTTTCACACTGGCTACACTGATGGACTGTAGTATCACAGCCCTGTTGTTGTGTCTATGTCTTCAGGCTCTAATGGCACATGTTGCTCTCATTTGTTACCACAGCATTAGTGACCAAGGTTCAACCAATATGACATTTTGACAACCATATGAGATACCAATATTTTTGGGTTTAAGCTGGCGATAGACAATATTTTGTGCAGATGTTCAATATCTTTAAATTGGACCATATTCATGCCAGAAAAATAAGTATTCAGAATTGTATTCTTGTCAGGGTGGAAAAGCATTTAGACCATCATGAACACTAAAACAATATAAATCAACATCTATAAATCAATTTCTTTCAGGTGGATGATGATTAAGATTAGTCATGTCATCCACCTCTGATATGATGGAGGTTCCTCTCTGACCACAGCTATAAAAACAGTCTGTAAAACCTGCAGTGACATTTGATTTTCTTTGCATATTTTATATTTTTACATTTATTTGTTCAATAATGTCTTTTTAAAATTAATTCTTCATTTGCAGAGTTCTCATGCCATTGAATAGTTGAGGTGGATCACCCTGCCTTAAAGAGTTGTTAAGCCTAAAATAATTTCATTATCCTGGGTTTCAATGGAGAGTTTTAGTATCCCTTGATGGTCTAAATGCTGTTTCAGAGGCTTTTCCACCCTGACAAGAATACAATTCTGAGGGAAACACTGAATCTTTGAAATTATTTGGCATGAAAATGGAAAGATTTAAAGATGAATATTGGCACAAAATATCAGCCATCAACGACTTCAGTCTAAAAATATCAACCTTCAAAAGCCCACATTGGTTATGATCAATTCATGGGCCGATTCCATAGGCCTACCTTATGTGTTTAAACAACAGCAGTAGGTGTTATCTGTGGCCAATGGTGGGTTATTCCCGTATATCTTCCAACAATGATCAGGGCCTTTATCTACTTCAACAAAAAAGACTAGGTTTGGTCGGGGAGGAACGTCCGTCATATTGGAGATAGATGATTATCCAATTTTCAGTCAAAGACCAATATTGGGCTGAGACACTGGTCTAATTGCAGATGCTACATCATCAGTACCACCCTGGTGTCAAATTACCATCAAGAACGTTGGAGTAATTAACGATGGAAAAAGCAAGAAAGCAATGATCACTTTACTTAGTTTGGACAGGAGCTGTGTTTGAGTGAAACTGACCAACCAAGAGGGAGACAATGTACTGTACCCCCAGGGTTGATAATGGTGCTTTCAAATTTTAATGTTAAGGTAATTGTGATTGCTTTCTTAAAATTGTGAACAGCAATGTAATATAGATACTCAGATACTCAAACTCAGCAATGTAATCGGATCATTTTCTGTTAATTTCCTCCAAAACACCTTGAATATGCAGGGAAACAAAAAAATATTCCAGTTTACAGACAGTGATTTTAATAGTGTTATCATTTAGTTTTTTACCGTGAGTAAATTACATTATAACAACCAGTTTTACAATCACACTGTAATTGTGTTCTGTGCCATTTGTTACTCCCCAATCCCATGCAGTGTGTTGCATTGCTGTTAGTAAGTTTTGAAATATTGATGCTCAGAGTCTCTTTGCACCTTTCTAGAGGAATGTATCCTATATTATAAACTAACACTAATGTCGGTTAGTACACTTGATACTGGTCCCAGCTTGAAGAAGCAGCGGACCTCAGCAAAACATTCAATGCCCATGTGACAGGGGAGATAACATTGCGACCAGGACCCAAATTAGAAAATAAAGTCTCTTTTTCTGGGAGTCGAGCTCATGAAAACATATTACTGCTCTTGTCATGTGGGGACCCACCGCAAGTGCGCTGTCTGTCGACTATTTTGGGTCTCAGCCTGTAGTTTATGAAGCCAGACCCTAAAACACACAAGCCACAATGAAACCATATGGTGCAAACTCCACATTCAGCGCTCAGTCAATTTGATTGATCTGTGGCAAGATGGATCTTCCTCTTTGGAAATTCACACAGTGATGCATAGCCTCCATCTGTAATCCCACGTCAAAGTTCACAATGAGAATAGGTTTCTTCATCGAGATCTTAAAGTGTCATCTTCCGGCCCGGGCGCTCGGGCCAAGCATCGAGCATTCCCAGTTTCCTCCCCGTTCTTTAGCCTGGTTTCACTGGTTACTCCCCTCAGCCATGCCATCAATTCCCCTTGAGAGGTCAACCACACTGAACCTGAGTGACAGGAGGCCTTATATGGGAAAAGTAGGGGGTCAGTGGGCCTAGTAAGCCCTGTGTGGGTATCGTATTAGTATATGTACTAAACCAAGGCAAGGTGGACAATACTAACAAGCTGCTATTAGGGAAACCGAATGGCAAATGTGAGAATATGAATAGCTGGTGAAGAAGAACCAACTAAAGTTAAACATGCCAAGGTATCCCTTTAAGCCTTTGTTAGCTTGCAAGACTTCTGAATTATACTGTCATTGCAATACCTTTTTGTGTACCCTACTTGTACATGTTGAGTATTTTGTGAAGTTGGAATTTTACTTACTTAAAGGAATACATCAAGTTTTTGTAAATTTATGCTTTTTAGGCTCTATGCTAACAATCATCAACATGATTTTCAGCAGTAGCAAACTTTTTTACAGCAGTGGTGTTTTGCTAAGTGTGGAAGCATCAAAGACTCTGGGGGCCATGATCTTATTTAATCCTGGTTTGTCTTATTTTATTAATTAACTGTAGCTAGTTAGATGAAATTACAGCACATGGACAATGAAATGATGAGGTAATTTAAGATGATTTCCAGGCTAACAACTCTGTAATGATACAATAGATAGTAGTTTAGCCTCATTGACTTCCATGCGATGTTGGGCTCCAAAGCGTACCATTGAAGAGATAGCAAATTGCAAGTCTGTCCTTGACTATATAATGGCTGTGCTATCACTCAACATAGTGTATGCTAAAGTGTTAGCATGGAGCCTACTATCACTCACCATAGTGTATGCTAAAGTGTTAGCATGGAGCCTACTATCACTCACCATAGTGTATGCTAAAGTGTTAGCATGGAGCCTACTATCACTCAACATAGTGTATGCTAACGTGTTACCATGAAGCCTACTATCAACATAGTGTATGCTAAAGCATTAGCAAGGCGCACCAAACTCACTTACATACACATTACTGTACATTTTAAATGAGTTACCTTTTACTTTTAACCAATAGATTTTTATACCAGTGATTTTACATCTTCTTAGATAACATTTAAGCAAAATAAAAGTACTTCTCCTTGACATTTTGGATACTAAGGATATTTTGTTACCTGTCACAATTTACAATGACATCTAAATAAAAAGATGCTGGACTGTCTTCCTCCTTTTACCTTGCTGATGTTTTAGTTCAGTTTATGGGTGTTTTTTGTTAGTCAGCTCTCTCTCTCTCTCTTTCTTTCTCTCACACACACAAATATTCTCTGACCCGCTCTTTCTTGCTCCCTCTCACTCACTCTTTCTCTGTGCCATTCTCTCCGTCTCTTGCTCACTGACTGGTTTCCATCCATCACTTGAAAATGGGATTTTCTGGAAGTCCTTGACATTCAAATGATAAGTGCACTGATAGGGAGCTGTCCATCACACGGCAGGAAGGAAAACAGCAGCCCTCGTTTTCAGCGAGGCCCGGAAAATATGAATACTATCAAAGTAACTGCGCTTTCCACACATGAAACGATGGATGACTTGGAGAAAATATAAAGTGCAGTAAGGGAAGCTAAATGGCCTCCCCTGAGGTGATTATCAGAGAGAGGGAGAGAGAGAGAGAGAGGGAGAGAGAGACATACAGAGAGAGAGAGTGTATATCTGTGTGTTGACAGATAACATGAGGTCATTGTATCTGTCATCAACCTAACATGGCTACACCTATGGCCTGGACTATATAATGAGCAAAGCTACCTCCAAACCACTGCACAACTGCACAAAGAAAATGTATGTGATCATTGTCATCAGACTTACTTAATTATTAAGACATACATTTGAAATTTCTTATTCCAAAGGTGTACTTGTGAACAATATATTTGGCATACTAGCATACAGGGCTTCAATTGAGTATGGAGTATAATGCACATCTGGTATGGCGCCTGTGGTGGTTGGGGGTAATTTAGGAAGTTTAGATTCCAAGTCCATCTCTGTTTTGGACCTAGTTTTGGTTCTAGTGCAGGTTGAAATAAAACTGCAAATTTTAAACATGACGGCTACATTTCAAAGAGCAAAGATACTACAGGTGAACTTGGAGGCCAGTAAACCTACTGGAAAGACAAAAAGAAAAAATAACACATAAAAATAAAAAATAGTGGCGTAAAAAAGCCAACACCATGTGGGTTTGAAAGTTAAAATGGTAATCCGCGAAATCCTGGTTTTGTGTTTTGTGGGTTTTTTAGTCTCCATCTTTGGTGCTAAGCATTCATTGCTGAGAGGTCACTTGTCAATCAAACAGTGTGTCCAGTACTGTGACGTCTACTTTCTTGGATTTTCTGTTGATGCAGTTTGAGTTTCTCTTTTCTTTGTCTGTTCAGCCATGGTGGCTATCACTGCTCATGCTAACTACCCAGTTCTTCTTCTGTTTAGGCTATTCCAAACAAACGGCAAACAAAAAATCACTTCCTGTGTGCCAGAGGATTTTTCCCAGGAACTGGATATAGGTTGAATCACAACTGTGTTGTATCAATAGAGAGTAGATAGAGAGTAGCAAAATGAACATTTATTTATTTGAAAATATTGCGGATTACAACTTTAACAAGCCATTAACTGGCAAAGGCTAAGACATTAAATGAGAGCTACATTTGTGCTTTAGGGGGAAACTGTTCTAAATAGTTATATCTCACAGATCCCAAGATCCCAACAGCATCTTGTTCAAAGCATTTGAGACAAAATATTTTGTCTTTGCCACCTCACATTACTCACTAATGTGACACCAAAGCAGGGTGAACTCTGATGGATGGACTCTGATGGCCTGCAGCAGTGTGAACCAAAACAGCCCGTTTCCCTGACAGTCCTATGTGTCCATTGGTATGTGCATGTATGTGCATGTACAGTAGGTGTGTGTGTGTGTGTGTGTGTGTGTGTGTGTGTAGGTGTGTGTGTGTTTGTCCTCCTGAGGGGAAGCAGAGATGTTTTGGGGCTCGCGGTGTCGGTACAACGCTGGTTCCCTACGGTGGCTGCCATTTCCCTGTGTTACTAAACAAACAGGATGGTCGCTCACTTATCTCTGTGTCTCAGTACCTCAAACTGTTATTTCAGACCTGGGAGAGAGAGAGAGAGAGAGAGAGAGAGAGAGAGAGAGAAAGAGAGAGAGAATCTTCATGAACACCTGTCAGTCACAAAATGCAGCAGCTCTTAAACAGGGTTCCTATTCAATTCGCCAGGGATCAGGCCTATGCCCTCCACCCTGCATGTGTGCATGCTGCATTCATGTCAATGGGGAAGATGGTGGATCCAAGCTTCCCACATGAATATACTGTTCACCTCTGCCTTCAGCTGCTAAATGCTAGTAGAAAATACTGTTCACCTCACTTTTCAAGGGATAAATTCTACTCGGGAACGCGGAATATCTCTGACTTCCTGAATTCTGAGGAAATATCTGTAGTCAAATGTAGGGAATGATATATTCACTCCAAATAAAATGAATGGAATAAACCGTTTTCATCATATCAGTCACTTTGTGATCACAGCTTTTAAAATGTCATGGCAGAGCACAACGACTTTTGGGTTGTGGTTGACATTGCAATGTTTGGGGCATTGACTCAAATGAATCACTCACTAAGTTCATGTGTGTTCAGTGTGAAACAGCTGATCAGAAGCAACTAAAGTCTATTGAAAACTTCAATCATGGCGTCTTGACAGTTTCAAATAGGTTTGAATGTGTAAACACTTCGAAGTCCCTACAGCCCTACACCTTACGTTGGTTTATTACTCATTGGAAACTTGCCCAAGGAGCATCCCTTGGCACTTTGGCAATGCTTTCAATCAGATTACTAATATGTAATACATAACTTCAGAATACACAGTTGGTGTTATTCCTGTGGTCTGGCAGCCCAATCAATATTTGTGAACAGGCCCAATCTCCCCTAAAGCCAGAAAGTAGAGACCAATGACTAGAACCCACAAAGTCATCAAGATGTAAACTTGGGACTGCTCCATAGAGAATGAGTTGGGGAAGATGGTAAAGGTGACTGGGAGAGCACAAAACTGATGAAACTGCCTTAGAATAATGCAGTTGACGATGACACCACAAGTTGGAGAACAACATACACAGTGCACAAAACATTAGAAAGACCTTATTTATATTAACACCTTTTGTACAAGTGTTCAATTTAGCCTCAAGGATCAAATGTTCTTCTTTAACCTGTCTCCTCTCCTTCACCTCCTCTTTGTGACTGAGGTGGATTTAATAGGCAAAGTCAATAAGGAATCATAGATTTCATCTGGATTCCCTCAGCCAGTGTATTGCATTGAAAGTTCAGGCGATGCTGTTTTCTCCCTACAAGTTACAGTAACTTGGTGAGCATGTCCACATCTTCTCTGCAAAGGGTCCTGGTAGGATTGGAGTATACTGGGATTCCTGGTGGCCAAGTAGACCAGTGGTTCTCTACTGATAGGCGGTGAAAAAGAAGTACATTATGTTCACTGTAATACCTCAAAATTTACTTTTACAAATATTTTTTCAAGCTGACCAACCTTCTCTCCTGTTTCTTGCCTTTTTCCAAGTGCTCCTGAGTATACATATACATATATATTCTCTCATTGTCTAGTGAGTGAGTTAGCAGTGAAATTAAACAATACCTCATTTGCGCTGCATCAGGTCCCCCCCCCAAGGCCCCCTGAAGGTCCCCGGACCCTAGTTTGTGAACCAACGGTCTAGGGAAAGCTCATCTTGCGTTGAGAGGACGAGCTGATGGAGCTGGCGCCAGAGAGGTTGAGGTCAAGGGTCAAGGACTCTGCAGGTAGACCCCCCCCCCCCCCCCCCCTCCATCCACCCCTCTCCCTTCAAAAAACAGACAAAACAGGACCTACAACCTCTGGGACAAACACAGCAGGCGGTCTGGAAGAACGAAGGAAAAAGCAGAGCTGTCCTTTACACTGAGTAGACCTATTTTGACACTCCAGAAGACGTTAATATGTCCCTACACACAATTCACTAAACCCTAAACAATGGCAAAGTCCCTGCATCCGATATCATTTGTCACCAAAACTTCCAAACCCACTTATATCCACGAAATTTCTGACTGATGACTGACAAGATATTATTAAATAAAATATTAGACCCACACAGAAATAGGAGGGTTCTTCAAGGATTCTTTGGTGAGGGTGGTACTATATAGGATCATAATGACTCAAAGAACCCTATTATTTGTTAAAATAAAAATGCAGCAGATGGCAAATCTGAATAACCCAGTCTGATGCTTTAAAACAGTATTTTAATACTACTGATTTGGAGCATGTCATGCATTCTTCCCCCCTCATATCCTCTTACACTGGTAAAAAAAAATCATCAATCTGTGCTGTTCAATGCATTCCAGGAGTGTTGTAATTTTTGGTGTACCCACTTTCCCTCAGCCTGCCTCTTCTACTTCTACTTCAGTCAGTGATTTCCTATTTTTCCAAGACTGACTTTCGCCACTAACTCAAAACACAACATGTCTTGTGGCTGCATTGCATTCTGGTCTATTGAGGCTACTGTCGGTGGAGGAATTAGTCTCTGTCCTCTTCTACGATGGATTTCTCCCTGTATGATTGTTGAACTTCTCTTGGTGCAAAATGGCGGCTCTAGAAAGAAACCCTCGCTCTTTAATTCTGAGGGACTGACACCAAAACCTGATGTTTACCGTTGATGTTTTAAATCGCTGAAACATTTTCTGCTGTCAAACTCCATTGTAGTTGCTGGAAAAATCTCCATGTGATGTCAGGTCCTTTAATTTTGGCCAGTTATCCACAGGAATAATAAAAATACCCCACCAACCAATAAAACGGATCCAGAAATCCAAGGTACATCACCAATAACTGTTTTAGTGTTTAGGGTGGACTTTCCCTTTAAAGGGTTCATTACAGCAGTGGTTCTCAACGTGGGGTCTGGGGACCACCAGGGGTCCTTGACGTGGTTCCAGGGGGTCCCCAGCAATTGTTAAACTTCACCATTATTTCATTTACAAGAAGTTAACACAGTTAGAGAATGTAGAAGAATGACTGTTTTGATCATAGTTTCACTGTTTTCTCTCTACCTACAATACAGACAGTCATGGAATTCTGGACAAGATCATATCTAACAATAAAAATATTCTCAGATTTGGGTCTGAGAGACAAAATCTCATCAAATGGGGGTCCGTGGCTCTAATGTGTACTAGATTAGGGGTCCTTGATATGAAAAGGGTTGAGAATCATTGCATTACAGCGCCATAAACCATTCTAAAAGGCTTCTTTATAGCACCAAAAAGGGTTCTGCCATGGTACATGCCTAAAGAACCATTCCTGCTACTATACGGAACCCTTTTTGCTCAGAGTGTAAGCATGTTTAATAGGTTGGGTTGAATTTATGATGACACATGGCAGCCTCAGCGACTGGAATTAAGGCCTGTCGGGGTTATACGCTGCTTAAAGGGGCGAGGAATCGATACGTGTCTCCGTCTGAAGTGAGCAGATAAGTTTTTTCAAACCCCACAAGGACATCCGAGCCGCCGAAATGAAAATGGTCGCTCGATAATTGAGTTTGAAAAGATGCCACTGTCAGTATTACTGTCAGGCATATTAGGCCTACCACAGCCATCTGACTGTCTCACCGATTAATAATTATCAGTTATTATCAGGCTTACAGAGAGAGTTTCCTGTAGAAATACGCATGTTAATCTACATGTTCTCACACATATACAATATTAGTGACTAATATTTATATAGCCTATTCCTTACAATGTTATTTTTCGTTAAACGTCTGTATTGGGGTCAGTGAATTCCCCTCGTTTCCAGTGCAAATCGACTTTCGAGCATTTCCTTCAATCACATGTCATTTTCTTAATACAGCGGAGTGATCTGTCTTATTTCAAGATAGTGAACCCTGTTTCTAGAAAATTCCTCCAACAAAGTGAAACTGTATTGGAAACAAGTGGAGTTATCACACCCCATTGGTAGGAGGTTTTCACTTGTTTTAAGAAAAATAAGATTTAAAGGCTGATTATGAGACTACATGACTTGTTAAGATAGCCTAGATGTTTTTTGGATGGATATATTTAAGATATTTTATTGAAGTGTGCCCATAAAGTAAAATAGCATGATCCTTATCCGTAGTGTTTTCCATGTCCAAAACCTGGTGTTAGGCAGCAACGTGCAGACATTTTTGATCGGTTACATGATATGCATGTGAATGGGGAAATGTGCACATGGTTTGACTGCAGCTGCCTTCTTAAACACAGCTGAAGTTTTGCGGCTGAGCGCCGCACTGCATTAGCAGACTATTGCATTTCATCTCAATAATTTACCCGCTTTTTAAAGTCCCTGATGTTCATTATTGGTCCAAATTTAAACGAATAGGCGCACCGCAGAAGTGCGCGGATAGGCTACCGCGCGCATTAAAATTTGATGCCGGTCAATTGGCCAATGAGAACTGGTAAAAGCCGTATCAAATATTAATACGTTAATGCCCCGTGTTAAGTAATTAAGTCCCAGTGGCTTTTAGAAGGAGAGGAAATCAATGACCCACATGGTTTAATTTTTCATTTAATTGTTTTGGAGTTTATAGTTTTGTGTCTTGGAATGGTTGTTAGATTATATAGGAGCCAGACTACTGTGCATATATCATTAATGGGAAATAATCTGCACAAAATGCCACCAGTTATTTATGATCTACGATTAAACTAAGCAATATCAATTTGTTATAGGTACAACGAATATTTCTCTAATTTATAGCCTGTTGCATATAGCCATTGGTCATTTCTCAGATTCATTAATAATAATTTGTGAAGAAAATAATGTCAAGTAATTGCCATTGCATTATTTGTATTATTAAACTATCAGCAACTCGAAGTTTGGGATTTCGGGTCGCTTTAGGTCTGGGAAGATGAAACATAATAGAAGAATATCACGACACGCAGCGCCGTTCCCTCAATGGCTAATTAAAACGCGTCAGTATTTGTAGCAATAACACCACTGAACATTAATTAATAATGGATCTAGTTCCATAAGAATAAATACATTAAATATCAATATATTTGCAGTGATTTAATGTTTATAAATTTCAGCTCATTAAGCCAAATTCTTAATGGGCCCAAGTTTTTTATTCTTACCAAATTGGGTCAAAATAGCAGGTTATAGGCGTTATCTATTTTCAAAGGATAGAGTTGACGACATACATAGGGAAATACAATATATAGAGTTGTGCCATTTACTTGCTTCAGTATACATGCAGAATAACCTCATATTGTAACAATAACGTGATCTTATGAGGTTCTATCTGCCTTCAGGATAGTTCTGACATATTCAAAGGTTTCAGCATCCACCGAGTTAAATGGACACGGGGCCTATTGTTTTAGAAATTAGACTCAAAAGTAATTCTTAAAAAATAAATAAATAAATAAAAATACACACCACGCAGACGTTAATGGACACTCAGAATAGGTTGGGTGATTAACTCAGTTTAGACGAAAAACAAAAAAAAAACATAATTCCAAAGTTTTGTTATGTCCTTTGTTTCTGTTGGTAACTCCGTGTGTGAAGTTCAAGTTGTAGCCTATTATCGGTTGAATCACTACAGCTTGGCCTATTAAAATAAATTATACAGGCTAATTTGTTTCACTGTTTGACTATGAGAATTAATTGGCAATGAAACAGGCTCAGAAATGAATAAGCTGTTTTGGCTACAATCACTATAAAGACTGTAATCATAAAGCTCAGCAAATTATGGCCTACATTTGTGTAATGGTATATCGCATGCCTGTGGGCTAATTCTTGGCTTTATTGTCAGTACTGAAAAACGTGTAAAAACATTAAGAGATTCTAAACCCAAACAGATTATTAGGAGTCTTCGCAGTCGAGTTAAAACCTGTTAAAAGTGTACGGTCGCCAGCACTTGCAATAGATACTCCCAATGGGGAGTAACACGACCAAAATAATGTTAAATTAGCTGATTTATTGTAAAGCTCTAGCCAGCATAAAAACCTAGACAGCCAGAGGAATGGAGGGAGTCTGGAGTAACAGCAGCAGAGAAGGGATGGAGAGCTGCAAACGTTTGCTGTGTCTGTAGGTTCTGCTGCTGGCTAAAGCTTTATGATAAAATGAACTAATTTGAGCATTATTGTGGTGTTAGTGCGCGCGCTCCCCCACTGGGAGAATGGCTAAACCAGATAAATCCTCGACGGTTATGTTATTGATCTTCTCCAGCTGTTAATCAGTGTTTTATGAAGTGTGCCATAACGCCTTCATAGAGCTGATGGAGTCTTTAGCCAATTGAGTTTCCAGGCCTAAAATTGGGTCTTAATCTCGCGCTGTCTATTTGGCAGTTTGATTGATGTCCTCGCGCACCAGAGGGGGGGACAAACAGCCGGCACGTTCAGTTCAGCCTCGCTCTCCTGCATGCGTACACATACATAGACGCACACACGCGCGCCCACACTCACTAGATAACGTCCGGAGCGCGAGCCGAAGAAGCCCAGACAGAAGAGTCCAGGGAGCGGCGCGTGGACCTCTGTTCCTCGCGCCGGAGCGCGGGGCTCGCGGAGGCCATGGATCACATAGGAATAATAGGGGCGCATCTGCAGCAGCACACGCACGTGGAGCCCATCAGCTTCGGCATCGACCAGATCCTCAGCAACGTGGAGCAGAGCTGCATGATGGGCGCGAGGATGCACGAGCCGGACTACGGACACCCGGCCTACAACAGCGCGAGCAGCGGGGTAAGCGGCGGCGGCTTCACGTGCGGTAACAGCGGATATAACGGCAACGGCAGCGCGTGCGGGGTCGGTTCCTTCGGCGGGGCTTATAACATGAACATGGGTATGAACATGAACGGGAGTAACATGAACGCTGCCGGGGTCATCCGTGTGCCCGCGCACCGGCCGCTGAGCGGCGGGCACTCCTCCGTACCGCCGGTGTCCGGGACTATCAACAACCTGACCGGACTGACGTTCCCCTGGATGGAGAGCAACAGACGGTACACCAAAGACAGGTTCACAGGTAGGATATAATAGGCTATAATAGGCTAATATAATATAGCTAATATAATATATGAGTCCGTGTAGAACCATGGTTGCAAAATAAAAAAATTGTCTAGTTGTTGAGGCCTTGATAATGCGTTCAGTTAAGGTAGGCTACATCAGATTAAAATGTGGAAAAAAAGATAAAAAGGCATATAACAATAATAATAATGATAATATAATAATAGTAATAATAATATACTGTACATGCAGCAGGTTTTTGTTTTTACATGATGTAGGTTACTACAGGCCTGAAAATACATTGTTATAAAGTGTTGAATTCAACACGACATTGCTAGAAGCCTCGCTTAACTGTGAAAATTAGGGGCGTCAATTCACTAAATCCGAAACATCTAATAGTAGGCTACATCTAATATCATTTGCTGCCAAAACCTTCAATCCTGCTTCTGTAAATATAGCCTACTAATTTCTGGGGACTTATTGGAGCACTGACTGATAACTGACAACTGTTATTTGTGAGTGATTATTTCAGTGATAAATTGTTACACGTAGGGATTGACAAGATATTAGTATTTGGTCAATGTGATAGCCTACATTTATAAACGAATAGCCTAGGTCAAGAAACTATCACTTTAGAGGGAACACTGATCCTGAATGCTCCCTGATGTGAATTTTTTCAGAAGTGCTTTCTAATACATATCTGGCAATTTGCTGGATCTTTTCATCGATCTTCATTATAATGATGAAAACTAAACGCCCACGGTAAAAAAAAAAAATAAAATAAAATAAAATAAAATAATAATAATAATATAATAAATTCTTCTGTTTATCATTTTTAAATACCCACAAAGAAGCAGTAATATTCATAGAGCTGATGGCAGTAAGATTTAGCCTAGGCTATTTATATAATCCTACAACAATAACAAACGTACTGTGTATTAGCTGCATTTGCGATGGCTATTGATGCACAGTATTTTGGGTGAGAGCCATTTATTTCACTGAGAGCCAAAATCTCACAATAGCAACACCTCACTGCAAAAATATCACTCCGCTTTGTTTACATTCACACGTACTGAACGATGATTTTATGTTAGCTTTTTAAATACAGTACAAGGATTAAGGACACTTGAGTTTCATGTAGCTTTAGATAATAATAATAATGATAATAAAATACACACATCTTTGAACTTATGTAGGCTAGTATGCTTTTACAATCTTATAGCCATGACAGTAGGCTATCGATGACAGTCGTAACAAGACTTGAAAATCACTGTGAGGCTACTTCGGTATTGGTATTAAAGTTCAGGACCTACATTTGTTGGCGGAGTAATAAATTGATTATTCCGTTGCTCTTTTGTTCATTTATTTACTGACTGTTTGCCTGTCTTAGCCTATTTATTGTATTTTTTTTATGTAGGCCTACGTAACTGTTGTATACTAGCTGTAATACACTTGAGGTCATGCTATATAGGCCTACCGTGAGACATTGTCAGGAGGCCGAATCACTCCCTTTGTGTATTATTATTGCTTCAGTGTAGCCCTACGCTCGTAGCTGCTCTCTATTGTTTGACATTTCATAAGAAACGCCTCCTCTCAGTGTCAGTGTCATGTAATGGACTGGGAAATTTGATCCATAGGCGATCCCTTCAGGTGTTTTTAAGCTAGGCTATACCTGCTGTAGCTTTCCTCTCCCAGTCTATCTCTGTATCTCTGGTATTTCTTTAACCTGCTGTGCTGCAGGGGCGTCATGTCACCAAACCCCAAGCTTAGCTGTATGGCAAAATCCCTGCGTCTAGTTTCAACTGCCACCAAAACCACTTATATAAATAGACTAAATTTGGGGACAAAGTGGTGCAATTACTAATGACTGACAGGAAATTATTTTGCCAATGTACTAAATTATTAGACTTTCGCACAGAAAAAGGAGGGTTCTTCAAGGGCTCCTAATGACTCAAAGAACCATCCGATTTGTCAGAATAAACAACTGGTAGGCCTAAATGAGAGTTCTTCAAAAAGTTCTTTTAATACTGCTGATTTTGAGCATTTCATGCATTCTTAAATGGTTCTTTCCAGAATCATAAAGGTCCTATTTTGAACCATGCGAGCACAGTGCTATAGATAACCTTTCTAAAATGGTTCTTTATAGCACCAAAAAGGGTTCTATAATAGTTCAAGCCTACTGAAGATTTTCTTGTGCTACAGATCAGGTCACCAAACTATCAGTTTAGAGGGAACATTGTTAGAGTGATACCATCAACACTGAATGCTCCCCTTGTTTGATTTTTATTTATTTATGGTGATATCTTTGCTTGATCTTTGCTCTCCATCATAATAATAAAAACCTACCAGATCAAATGTGGACTCACTTATGGTTAAGGTATGGTGAGTGCCACACCTTGCCATGCCCAGTTGACGCCCATGCTCTGCTGCTACTGCTGCTCTGTTGATGCTCTCTTGCTGATTTTGTGCCTCCTTGCCCTGCCTGTCCTCACCTGTCCTATTCTCTCCTGTCCTGTTGTGTCCTGTCCTGACCTTCTTTCCTATTCTCTCCTTTCCTTTACTGTCCTGTGCTTTGCTGTCCTGCCCTGTCTTGTGTCCTGTCGTGTCCTGTTTTGTCCTGTCTTATCCTGTCCTGTCTTGGCCTGCCCTGCCCTGCCCTGCCCTGCGCTGTCCTGTCCTGTCCTGTCATGTTGTGTCCTGTCCTGTCCTGTTCTGTCCTGTCATGTTGTGTCCTGTCCTGTCCTGTTGTGTTCTATCATATCCTGTCGTATCCTGCCCTGTCCTGTTGTGTCCTGTCCGATGCTGTCCTATCTTGTCCTGCCCTGTCCCACCCTGTCCCATCTTTCCCCCCTTCCTTCCCTACCTGTCCTACCCAGTGTCTCTCTCACCCCTCACTGTAACACGGCGTGTAGGTCATCCCTACCAGAACCGGACGCCGCCCAAAAAGAAAAAGCCGCGGACGTCGTTCACTCGGCTGCAGATCTGCGAGCTGGAGAAGCGGTTCCACCGGCAGAAGTACCTGGCCTCTGCCGAGCGGGCCGCCCTCGCCAAGGCCCTGAAGATGACCGACGCCCAGGTCAAAACCTGGTTCCAAAACAGACGCACCAAATGGAGGTGAAGTGGCGTTCACACTGTTTTTTACATTTTGCAGTGTGCTAGCTGTTTTTACAGATGGAAGACCACATGCATAGAAATGTGTCTAGATCGTGTTGATACAGATGGAGACAACATATTTGGCATTCACATTATACATTACATTAGGCATTAGCTGATGCACTTACAACTTTGAATGAGTGCGTAGAATGTTACTATGGAAGAGGATTAGGTCCACATGTGAAAAATGTATTTGAGTTCTGAGATTAATCTCTGAATTCTGAGGATAAAGTCAAAATTCTGAGATCCTGAGATTAAAGTCTGAATTCTGAGATTAAAGTCTGAATTCTGAGATTAAATTCAAAATTCTGAAATTAAAGACAGAATTCTGATCTTAAAGTCCAAATTCTGAGTTCTGATTTTAATCTCAGAATTTTGAGATTAAAGTAAAAAATTCAGAGATTAAAGTAAATATTATGAGATTCTGAGAGTTCTGACTTTAATCTCAGAATTTTGACTGTAATCTCAGATTTCTGACTTTATTCTCAGAATTCTGTGATTAATCTCAGAACTCAAATACATTTTTCACATATGGCCCTAATCCTCTTCCATATGTTTCAGTTCCTAGATCACCAAAAAATTGCAAGCAACCAAAAATGAGGAGTGCAAAGGTCAGGACCTAAGTGGCCTTACAATATTCCTAGTAGTCTGCGACCATTAACAACCAAGGGTACAGAGTACCTGAATATGGTTCTTCATAACTCTTCCACAGCTGAACCCTCTTTGGTGTGATAAAGAACCATTTTAGAAAGGTTCTCTACAGCACCATGCTCATATATTTCTACATAGAACCTTTATGGTGCTGTAAAGAACCCTTTAAGAATAGCAATATGAAAATAACTTTTTAAGACTCACACTGGGCTATGTATCCTGATTTGACATTTTTTTAAAATAATAAATAATCACACAATAAATGAATCAGAGGGTTTTTGAGTTATTATGGTTCTAGAACCACTAACCCTATCCAAAGAACCACTAAGCCTTTTCTTGGCGGATAGACCCAGTGGTTTCCAAAGTGGTTTCGGGGGACGTCCAGAAGTCCTGGAGATGGTTCCAGGGCATCCCCATGTAGCAAAAAAAAAAAGAAATATATTTCAAATTCACTATTATTTCACTCACTAGATGTTAGCACAGTGGGAGAATTTATAAAAGGAATGACTGTTTTCATCCCAGGTTTTCCTCTTCCCACTGTGGCTAGCCTACAGAGAGTTATTCATTCCAATACTAAATCATAACTAACAACAAAAATCTTTAGGACAAAATCTCATCAAATGGGAGTCTATCTATTTTGGGATTCTTGATATGAAAGGGTTTGGGAACTCCTGCTGTATGTTATTATAGTCTATAGTTTTTGCCTTCAAAATATGAACCAGGAGAAAAGAAAAAACCTTTAAATATAGTAGACAGGTGTTGATATTTCTCTAAGGTTCTATATCATTTGAAAGGTATGGTTGATAAAAAAAAAAGTGTATTTGTTAACTGAAGTGCAGTATTTTTTAGTTATTCATTGAGAGAAGTAGGCTATATTCCGCCAAGCATTACACCATTCAGACAAGTTTGAGTTAAATGACGATGAAGAAAAAGAAAAGGCTGCGATAACATTTTCATTTAATCAATAACTGCACACACATTCGTTAAATAACTAAAACTCCCTCCAAATTGCCTATTAGTTCTACTCGAGTTTATGGATCATCTGCACTTAATTATCATGCGTTTATCCTAACATGTGATGTAAACCTGATTTTTCACCGTGATACATTTTTTTTTTTTTTTTTTATACAAGCTGTTTTCGTGAATAAAGAAAAATAGCATGCATAAAGCTGCATTTTCTCTCGTGAAGTTGATAATCATGAAGGCTATTATTGGGATTTTTTTAAACTGCTTCAAATCATTTTAAAATTAAATAAAAGAATTTGGGCGCCAGTCGAAAAAGGAAAGAATAACCTGACCAAAATCGGGATTCAATTTAAACTCGGGTAGCCTAATAGGTGTAGATGACGCAATTTGTAGTTGGTGAATATTAATTTTTACATTTTGAAATAGAATTGGCAGGGAAATTGGCAACATTTGGCTGATTTCACATGGATATGACATTTACATCCTTTGTTTAATAGCGTAATTTGTCATATTTATTACAGCATGGCCGCAACACCTGCATTTATCACTCAAAGCTGATAATCATGCACTTATTAGGCCTAGATAATATTAGAAATTAGAGTTCATTTTTATTATTCAAAATCATAAGTTTGAAATAGCCTATCTTATGTTTTTGTTTTTTTTTGCAATGGAACAACACCGGTAAATAGATTGATTGAGGGAAATGCATTCATTTATTTTATTTATGTTTATTTTAACCTATTTTTTTTTTTTTTTTATAATTATGTTTTCAGCAATGATAAGGCTGCCGATTATAAGCAAAGTGGGAATAGCCTGTTAAAATACATCAAGCGAAAACAGCTGTATTGGATATAAAGGCCCACAGAAATCTATCAGTGAAACTCTGAGCATTGCATTGAGGCCAATATCGTCTCCGTCCTTCAGAAACCTCGTATCTCCAAACACTCTGAAAAGGCCGCGAGGAAAAACTCGGCGATTGCACTGACGCCTTCGAGTCGCTACTGTCTTTATATTTATTTATTTATTTTTCTTAACAGTGCATCTCCCCAAGGGGTGAAAGTGAAAATATTCAAGCGGTAGCCTAAATAAAAGGTTTCTCTATGACACATATGAAAAAGAACTAAGAACTAACTAATACATTTTAGAAGGACACTATACAAATACAGAAAACTATCCTACAGGAATATTATAGTGAAAGTATAATAAGGTCACTGTAAAATTCACCATTTAGTAACCCCTGCACACCCGACACACACACACACACACACACACACACACAATAAGTCCCTATCGGAATTTTACAGTCATTTTACAGAAATATCATAGCGATAGCATAGGATACCAAAAATACTATTAATTATGATAAAATCACTATATAAAGTCACTATTGACAGACAAACTAAAACTTCATACAGGAATATTATAGGAATATTATAGTGATAGGATATCAAAAATACCATAAAGTACTATAAGGTCACTATAAATTCACTATTGAATACCACAGGCACAGTCCTTGTATGAATATTATAGAAAGATTACAGGAATATTACAGTGATGCCATAAAAGAGTGGCTGCAAACTCACTACTGAGTACCACAGAATATTGTAGAAAATATTATAGTGATACCACAGGATATCAAAAATACCATGAAATTTTGTCTCATGTTGTTTTAATTCCATTCTTACTTTGTGTTGTTTTTTCTGGTTGTTAACTCTGATGTCTTTGTAAAGCACTTTAATAAGTGCTATATATAAAGTACCATGAGGTCACAATGAGGAATATTATATAGCACATTATAGTGATACCATAGGATATCAAAAATACCATGAAATACTGAAATATCCCTAGGAATATTATCGAAATATTACAGGACTATTATAGTGTTAGGCTTCCATAGCAGAGTGACTACAAACTCCACAGACGAGCCCCCTATAGAATATCACAGGAACATTATAACGACTTCTCCTCATGGTATAGAACACATAGGCCGCCTACCATAACATCTAACCGCGAGTCTCCCCGGTGCTGCAGGCGGCAGACGGCGGAGGAGCGCGAGGCGGAGCGGCAGCAGGCCAACCGGATCCTCATGCAGCTGCAGCAGGAGGCCTTCCAGAAGACCATCAACCAGCCGGTGACCCCCGACCCGCTGTGCCTGCACAACAGCTCCCTGTTCGCCCTGCAGAACCTGCAGCCCTGGACCGAGAACACCGGCAAGATCAGCAGCGTGTCGGCCTGCGAGTAGAGGAGGCATGGACTTCAAACCCAGAAATATGCGGGGGGGGGGAACCTCCAAGGGGGGGTCCCAAGGGGGGGGGCCCCACGTGGCGGCACAAAATGAAGAATAGATTTCACTGTTATTTCACCTCACTAGACGTTTCAAACACAACGGGAGAATGTATATGAATGATTCTAGGTTTCCTTCTCTGCACTGTGGTTTTCACCCCATCTACAGTGTAGACTATCTAACTCTGTACTAACTCACATCTAACACCTTCTCAGACGGGCTCCCTCAGGATGAACTCTTATCAAACGGGGGGGTCTGACGTGGATCCTTCCCCCCGCCTCAGCCCTCCGAGAGACCAGACTTTTTCCACCTGGAGCGAGGAACCGTTCGCTTCCATAACACCCACAAAGAAACTTTTTGCAAACTGACTCCAGAGGAGCGGGGCACCAGTGACTTTTATTGTATCATAGGCTACCTATAAGGGACTCGATGTTTCACAAAACAGCATATTTTCATATTTTATGTCTGACAAAAACAAAAAAAAATGTGTCTGTTCATCTTTGCCATCACAGAGCCTTTCGATATTTATCTGCAATGTTAATGGACTTTTTACTCAAATGAAAAATAAGAGCACTTGTTTTGGCACCTTTGTACGCATTGATTTCAAACATATAATCAGACACACCACTTGACATAATGCACATGAGCCCACTTGATGATTTATAGCAGTTTTGATCAGGTTATAGGCATCAAATTGAGTTTATTTATTCCCTATATTGCCATTTTATCATTTTGACATCATTCATTTCGACACATTCTGCTGGAAGGCCTCTGATAAAAACAAAGAAAAACATATTTGCTAAAAAAAAATAATACATATATTGTCTCTTTTTAGAATTAGAATGTACAGGTAAATGCTACATTTACCCCGACACATAAACCTATCTTTGGCTACATTTGACCACATTTCACATTTCTTTGGACTCCGCTGATTTTACGAACTGGCGGCTATATTTTCCTATCTTTCTTTAACCACTATACTGTGTGAAAATGAATAAGCCTATAAGCAAAAATGCTCAGAAAACAAAACCAACAAAACAACAAAGAATGAAAAGTTATTATATGTTTCCTTGCTTGTACTCGTAGTCCACCGTTTCAATTAGACCAGCAAGAACTGAACTGCATGTGTGTGTGAGTGTGTGTGCGAGTGTGTGTGAGAGAGAGATAGAGAGAGAGAGAGTGCCTGTAAAATACATTTAAATCAGCCATCTTTGTTAGTTTTAATGATTAGGTGTCTTTTGAATAATGTGACAATAAATTGAACAGGCTGTTTTTCACATGTAGAAACAAAACAATAAGAGGAAGACGGTTTGTTATTGGCAGACTCCACATGTTATCTGTTCAATACCACAAGCTTTCCAATAGGTGACTGACACTCATGATGATTAATGCAGTGTGTGGAGGGAGGAGTGTGTGTGTGTGTGTGTGTGTGTGGGTGTCTGTAAGCGATTTAGTTTCTTGTCCATACTGCAAAAAAAACACACACAAAAAATTCACCTATATCTCAGAATATATTTACGGATATGTTTCAAAATATACAAAATTTTGCCAAAAAAAACATGCAGATGACATTAATTCAAGTTTGGCCACTGGAAATAAATTTTCAACTGATGTTCATTTTCATAACAAACTGTATATCTGCATGTACTGTATATCTAATATATATTTGGCTATTCAAAATATACTTCAAATTAATGTTATCTTCATGCACAAACACATTTTTGGGCCCTTATTTTGAAAAATATCTGTAACCACATTCTGAATTATATGTGAAATGTTATTTTTTGGGTGTGTGTGTCTTAGTGTCTGAGCTGCTTGCTGAGCCAGCTGTTAGTCAGTGTGTGTGTGTGTGTGAGAGAGTGTGTGTGTGTGATGTGACATGATCCAGGACTTCTCTCCAAACGGCTGAAGAGGAATGTAAAGGAGAAATTTCATCATCCACTCGGAAATATCAGCACCGAGAGTCGCTGGAGGAGCGGGGCTATACGCTGGAAAACCTCCTGCAAATTCCTTTGGTCTCAGAGACACACACACACACACACACACACACACACACACACACACACACACACACACACACGTTTTCTTTCACCCTCCGGGGAGAAAAGTGGTCACAAGGGCTGATAAAGGTAGGGGAAGCTGAGAAAAATACACCACTAATAGTTTCTATGGGTTTCTGCACAAAACTCCATTCCCTTTTCCTCAGTTTCTGATAGAATTATCACTGAAACGTGTTTAGGATGAAGAAAATTGATGAAGACCATTTTTCCTCGTTTTGCATATTTGCACTATTGCTTCTGCTCAGTTTTTGTGGACATCTGGAAAAAAAAAATCTGCTAAATATGTGTTTTTGAATGGAAATTATGACTCTCTAAAGTCACCCACAGCTTCTTTACAAAATCACAGTAACTCTCTCTCTCTCTCTCTCTCTCTCTCTCTCTCTCTCTCTCTCTCTCTCTCTCCCTGCTCCATTCATGTCTTATTCATCACACGGAAGCACAAAACAAAACGCCACATTATTGGATTTCCCTGAGTCTTTCATTTGCAATAAATCAACGTGTCTTGTGAATATTGCAGAAAATAATTCCCTATTCATTTAGAATGCTGTCTGGATGCGATTAGAGTAGTAGGCTATAGAGATAATTTCATGTGCTGTAAGGAGGCTACAGGCTATGGGTGATTCATTCCAGTAGAGACTTGCAGGAACAGTATGCATGGAATTATGGAACAGATTTGAAATTGCATGCAAAATGAATGGAGGGTTTTTACTGGATCACTATAGTACAGTCATGCATATGGGACATAGTGTATGGTAAAACCTCAACTCAGTTTACTGTCCTTTTAAGGCATAAATCTCTGACATAAACTCAAACTATACATCATAGTAAGTAGCACCATAGTGATGTAAGTTATGTGAGAACAGGGTCTTTTAAGGAGATTTAAAAAAAAGTCATAAATAAAACAGGATACATGGCTTTCTATCTGATAGTTTCCCCCAGGCCTATTTGATTAAATAAATATAAGTAATAGCAATTCTGAAAATAGAATAATATGGCCTAATATTTCATGGTTCCACGTGTTTTACTTGTCTGAAACCTGGGGTTTTGTCTCCCCCTCGTGGTAGAAAATGCACATTGCACTGGGGTACTTTGTCGCTAGATGATGACGTTGTCTGCGTCATTTAAGCGCGACAAACACAACAACAACAAAATTGTGTAACTGTCCGACACCGAAAGTCCTTCTGTTTCTCTGTGCTTTAATCGACAAGCAGTATGTCCCTTCTGCGGCTATGTGCTTCCACAACTAAACATTTGGGATCCAAGGGTTTATTCGCCGAATCTGCTTTTACAGGTCAGTATCTCTGTTTAAGTAGCTCTACAGCTAGCCTCCATACACGCCGTTGTCCCTCGTATGGTGAGCCAAACTCCATTCAAAACTCTGGCATGTTAATGTCGCCGTGTTTTTCGGCAAAAATGCATACCTCGCAGAACATGACTTAAGAGTTTTTACAAATAATTATGGTCTTGCATGCATCCAATACACCCAGCCTGACATATCTGAGTATCGTCTTTTAGAATTGGTCCGCTTCGTATTCCCACAATCCTCTTCCACCAAACTATACAGTGAAGGGCGTAGCGACAAGTGTGAATCGATGCTAAAAGTTGAAATTTTGTGAAAACAAGTGCTGCTTGGAGTACTGGGTGTATGCCGAAATGATGAGTGGTACCCAGTGATTCATGAGAGGTCGGAAGTTTTATTCTATCCGGTATGTACCTTTAGCGATACGTAAGGCAACATGAAATTGCCAAATTTTGATAGAAGTTTGGTGAAAAGTTCTCTACATAAAACAGAACGGGCATGTATCTGAACTTTGTTTAATTCGTCTACTGTCTGATGTAACTCAGATTATGGTTCTGCCGGAGTTCAATAATGTTCAAAACAGTAACGTGGACCCACCACTGATAACTGCTTGTCATTTGAAAGTTAATATTTCACTAATGTCAGGCTGTCCATTGTGCTGCTCTAAGCTTTCGTATGATAGCCGAGTTGTGACTGTGGCTGACGGCCTGTCTCGTGCAGGATGTTCCCGCGCTGCCAGCGGAGCGGCGAAGGACAAGGAGCCGCTGAGGAAAGCCAAAACCCCGCAGGGCCGCTTCGACACCACCGAGGAGAAGAGCAAGGATGTTCTGGAAAGTGAGAAAGTTAAAAGACCCTGTTTTCTGTTACAAGGGAGACAGTGACCTGACAACAAAGATGAAACAAAAAAGTGACTATTGCTAACAGACATATTATCTGTGTTGCATATACTGTAGTTTATATCATGGTTCAATGATATGTGGTTTTGAAGGTAGATACAATATTGGATTGAAGTATCCGTCAGTATATTGTGCTGATATTCAGTGTCTTTAAATTTGACCAAATTGTATTCTTGTCAGGGTGGAAAATCATGGGACACTAAAACTCTCAATTGAAACCCAGGATGATGATGATAAAAAACAACAATATTGTGTGGAATCTGATCAAAATGTCTCATTAGAATCAGTTCAGGTTCAGGTCTTCCCCATAGACAACCAGTGTATTGATCAATTCTACAATAAATATGCAATCAATCAAACTTTGCATCATATCTCCTTCCTGTCCGCCTAGAATTCCCTGGTGATGTGAACCCGGACACTAAGGAGAAGGGGGGTCCCCGGGGTCCGGAGCCCACCCGCTATGGAGACTGGGAGAGGAAGGGCCGCTGTATCGACTTCTAGTTGATGGAACATGAAGAAAAAGTGCAGACTGTGCTGCTGATTCTGACTGTATGTCCTTACATGGGAATATTTTAGAGAAGTGACAGTTTTTGCATCTAGTACTTAAATTGTATGTACATTTTTTTCCACCGAGAGAACATAATGATGTATTTATTTTTGTGGATTTTGTTAAGCGGACATACTCAAACACAAAATCTCTACAGCAATCACTCATTTGTTGCAGAACATTATTTTGCACATCGTGATGTTTTGTTTAAATGAGTGTGAGAGTATTGAATGCTGGTCATGCGAGGTCATTCCCTCTTGTACAGGAGTCTGAATGTTTTGATCAATAAATGGAAAGATTGTTATATCTACAAGTATGTTGATGGGTTTATTTTTCACTGTATATTCAAGGCAACACTTTACAATGGCTTTATTCCACTGTGTTAACCTTTAGGCTATGGAAAAGTGCTGTAAACAAAATAATATTATATAAATCTCAGCAACACAAGTAGAAAATGCACAGTGTGGTTTTTCATTTTTTTCTTTGTCTGATTTCTTTACTGACTTCCATTATTCCACATCCATTATCATTATTATTATTATTATTATTATACTGTTGCTTCAAATGAATGAATGAGAAATAGAGTTAAGCTATTCAGAAATACTCTATATAATAACGGTTATTATACAATATTCATTATTTCTGATCAATAATTCCATCAAATAAATGGCGTATAAAATACATGCACTTCCTCCTGTCCCCACTAGAGGGGAGTAGAGACATTTCCTTCTGCTCACCCTGTTTACAATTGAACTCAGTTGTATGTTATGCCGCCTTCAAATGCTGTCAGAAATATCGTAATTATGAGTTTTCCCCCTCATTCATTCACAAAACAATTATGTGCCACTTGATTCCCGAAGCAAAATGACAACCATAAAAAAAACTACTGAATAAAAATATAAAACTGTTTCTAATTATTAGTTATTATTCCCTAACCCACTGCCTCCAAGCTCAAAGAGCTCTACTGAAGCAAAGGTTAACTCCACTGCACCAGCAGAAGCAATGACGGTGAGTGTGTGTGCTGCTCAGAGCCAAGGCAAGTAAATATTAGAAATAGTGATGATAATGGTGAAGATGAGGAGAATGATGGTGAGTGACACCATGTGGGTATTATTCTTTTCTCAGCTCACAACCTCTGCGAGCCAACATCTGACCTTGCATTCAAACCGTAAAACTTCCAATAAAGACTCAAATAGTAGCCGGGTGTCTGTATGCATAAATAAGGCCGGGTAAAAATATGGCAGAATTTCTAGAAAGAAGTCGAAAGTAGGAGTTTACGAGAAGCACTTGAAGGCAGCATGATTTGTTGGGAGGAAGGAGGCTGCAGCAACAATGCTACAGCAAAGATAACGTTGCAACAACTGGAGGTAAATCCCAGCTAAACATTATTATTGTAAATGGGGTGAGTAGCTACCATTCGTATTGTTTTGAGATTCGACTAGGTTTTCAACGCCTTGCTTGGGTAGTGGGTTCAGGAGACACTGGGGAAATTAGTCGGAAAGCTACTGTAGCCTCATTGAACATGGATAACGTTACATTTTCTAAAGATGACTTGAACATAAAACGTTGTAATATATTTCTGTTCAGGTAAAACGTTAAGTAATGGTGTTTAATTTCACGTTTTTGCGAGGCTTCGGTGCCTTCGTTTAGCCCCGATACGTGCCGTTTTCTCCGTACAAGAAAGTCCATCCAAATATCTGGTAATTTATTATAGCATTGCTTGCTGTCAAAAGGTACATACATGGTAGACCATGATTTGAGTCCTTTTCTGAATTATAAGGACACACTCTTCAATTCGGCATACAGCCAACACACCAAGCTGCACTTATTTCAATAAACATCACTTTTCAGAATTGGTCCGACTTCCGCCCAAATACACAGTGGTGGGCGGTAGCGGACAGTGTGAACCACTTAATAAAGTTGAGAGTTTGTAGGAATTTAGTGCTGCTTGGTGGATTATATGTATGCCGAATTTTCCAGAAGATCCTCACGATTCATAAAAGGTCTTATGTTATATTCTACCAGGTATGTACGTTTGCCAATAAGCAAGACCGCATCAATTTGCCAGATTTTTGAATGGAAAACGGAAGGTGTCGGTGCTGGCATATTTCTCATATTTGTAAGGTCACACAACCAGCAAGATAGTTGCTGCTTTACTCCTACATATTTCAGCTTTACATTTGGTTTTATATAGGCTAGCCTACGTTTGTAAGCATTTCGTTTCAACAGTTGAGTAGTACTTTCATTTACAATTTAAAAAAAATTATAAGAGCAGTCAAAGCATATAAATATTTTACAGGACAACATATCAGAAAATGTAGGGTCTTCAGAGAGCCGACACAAGGCCCTATATGGCTACAATGGCACCTTGCTTTGCCCCTAGGTCACTTCTGTTTGGTGTCACTGCTTGTTGCTATGGTTCCCCACTGCACCAGTTAAACAGTCCCACACTGACCAGTGTCCCTTGTGTTTGCCATGTATATCAGGCTGTGAAAATGAACAAAGCCTCTTAAAACACAAGGCTTACGCATTTGTTGTTTTAACACTCAAACATCTGTTGAACATGAAAGTGAAAGTGGTTGAGGTATCAGATTTCCAGTATGTATTTCCCCATGTTGGCCTGTCACTAATACTTACATTACACATTGTAGGCATTTAGCTGTTGCTCTTATCCGGAGCAAGAATGAGTGACCAGGTTGGGGTTCAGTGTCTTGCTATTTAGGATTAGGATTAGGATTTGAACCCATCACTTTGTTGTGATAGGATAGTCTCTCTAAAACACTCAGCCATCCTGCCATTCATGTCCTAGAAGCATGCATAAAACTGAATTGTTTATGGAATGTAACCACTTACTGTATTTCTCTGCAGATGGACCCATTGCTGAATATTTAGGCTTATAGCTTAACATGGTTAATGGCTGTGCTCCTTAAATGTTTCATGACATTCAACACACATGGCTCCTAATCTTCAAGCCTTCAGGCAGACATCTGACTGAATAATGTGTGTGGAAGTCAGAATAACAGCCTCGCTATTGAGCAGTGAACATGCTGTAAAAGAGAGAGTGGTTTTGCAGTACATCATATCATCATATTTAGCCCTGCCATCATATTTGTGTAACAAAGAAGCAAGATAAGATAAACGTGGCTCTGGTGTAGTACAGTGTTTGGTCTTTGTTCTGTTGTAGCCTTTGATTGACAGCTCCCTCTTGAGTCTAGCACCACCCTCTCCAGGCCATCACCATGGAAACCAGACACACTCACACAACGGAGGATGCTGTGAGGAGTTCATCCATCCTGAGAATAACCTATGGAGATATAGGGAAACGGCCTGGATAGAACTAATGCGTTCCTTATCATTTTACTCTCAACGTACCGATAGAGCCACACCATTTTACTATTCAAACATCATTCTGATTTTCAAAATGATTTCCTCTGACCCCATTATATCAGCATCATCTTGTCTGTCGTTAACGTGGATGGTGAATAATTTGTTCAATTTTAGCGAGGGGGAACGTCGGGAGGCTTTAATGCTTTAAAACCTATGGTAAAAAGGTGGTGATTACATATTTTGAGTTGATGCTGTCTCCCTTCAGCCCCTTTCAAATCATCCCATTGTAGACATTAGTCTACTTGCTACTGTAGTATACATCCGCATTTTACGTGTACACAAAATCGTGTATGTAGTGGAAAAACTACATACTCGTTTAACATCACACTTGGTATGTTAGTATGAGTAGCTCCTGGTTTCGAACACAGGCCTGGTGTAGTGTTTGGTTGCAAAGAAAACCTGCCTGGTTTGACACCCTTGCCCTAAGGGAAAACTAGAACAGGGGCAGCACTCCAACTGTGAAAAAAGATTCTATCGCCTCAATTCTTCATGTTGCTGGTTTCCTTTTTAATTGTCTGTGTAGATTCATTTCAGTCATCCAGGTGGTAAGGAAACAAAAAAAAAAGAAAATCCAGGCATGTTGCAGCCTGATTTTGGTGGCCTTCCTCCTGATTTTGGTGGCAATCCTTAGAACATGATCATCTTTTTTTCACAGCTGGAGTGCCGTCCCTGCCCTAGTTTTCCTTTGGGGTAATTGTTTGACAGTGATTGGTTTGTGGCAGAGCACCAAGTCAAAGTTGGGAGAAGAGCATGTAATTGTCTTTTCCTTGTTGCTTTTTGATATTATCAGCACAAACCGCAGTTGAGACAGCACATTTTCTACAAAAAAGTAACGGTGTGAACAATATTCTCAAAGTTAGCTGGCATGGATTTCCAAGGTACGTCATAATACACAAAACCTATATGCCCACATAACCTATATGCACATGCACCTGCTCAAAAAGTGACAAGATTGGATCTCAGTTATGCCACATTTTATTGATGGCCAACATCGCTGATTGACTATTTCTGGAGTGCTGCCACTCGCATGGTTTTCATGGAGTTGCGTAAAGTTATGAAGCTAATATGTCTGCCACTGAAAACCACAATGGACACACTATGGCCCGCACTGCCACTGAGTCAGCAGGCCTAGTGGACAAAGAGTGGTGTTCTTCTTCTCTGGTCCAGTGAGCACAGGCAAGTCTGAGCATGCAGTCTTAATGAGATCAGTCAGGTGAGTTCGCCAAGGAGCAAACATATCATTACACTCGCATGGACCCAGTGCGATGCTTATCTGGCTCGGTGCTTGGTGATCGGAAAACAGCGAGTAGAGAGATTCCGCTCGCTAGGCAACTGTAAGTGTAATGTATGTTCATTTGGAACGGGTGTTCATAGACTTGGATTATCAATTTAAAGCTATAAATAAATAGGACACATTCCATATGATCAGTCTGTATCTGTCCGTGACCCTGTGTGTTCAGGCCTAAATCCCCCTAGTTAGTAACTCTCATCTATTTGAGTGTTTACTGCTTCTTGCACTTCTCATGCTGTCTTTTAATGGACAGACTTATTGATTGCCACACTTTTTTCCTTTGTCGTTACAGTGTTTGCCATGGAGACATGAGGCGTCGGCATGCCTCGCCCCAGAGGCATGACGTCGGGACAGGACCTTGAACCAAAAACCTGCCGCAACCTCGCAGCTCCTCCGAGGTGCATGAACGAAAAGCAACCAAAAGAATGAAATAACCGAGCTAATCTCGGCGATATTAATAAACCAACACATTGCATTTGTTAAAGAACTTTGACAGGGTAACCTTCTTCACCATTCTTTCAGTTGACAGGACCCTCCCACATTCTCTTCCCCCAATGGAAGCCAAGGGATGCAGCAGGCGATGGAAGACGCAGATCCCGGAGTTTACACACACCAGAAGAAGCCCAACCCCGACTACCAAAGACACAGAAAGAGGGAGGATAGCGAAAGAAAGGGAAAGGGAAAGGGAAGGTTCAAGGAAAAGTGTTACCATGGCTTCCACCTCCAGGTATTTGACTGACAGGCAGTATGTGGTGAGGAAGCCTCTGTTCTCTGTTGAGCAGCAGACGTCCATCTTAAAGAAGGCACACCCACAGGAGCACCCTGAGAAGGTGAGGAGGATGAAGGATGAATGAATCTCAAAATAGAACAGAATTGAATCTACTGCTTCTGAGATTGTAGGGGTTTTCGTAAAGGAAACAATACAAGATCACACTGTATTTTATCAGGATCAGATCACTGTTGACCAGCAATTCTATCCATCTCCTTCCCCGTAGGAGACACAGTGGACCGGTTGCAGGACGGAACGATATCAGCAGCATGCTGCCATGGACTTCCTCACCAGACTGAGAGACGAGGCGACCCCAGACAGTCTCAGCCTCTCTCAGGGTAACCTCTCGCCTGCCTCAACCTCTGGAGAAGATCTCAGCTCATCCCTGGGTGTCTCGGACCTTAGGGACAGGCTGTCCCACGAGGAACCCGCCTTTGGCTCGCCCTACCTAGGCAGCATACTGGCTCGACGCAGCCTCTCCAGCCCGCCCCTGGAGGTCCATGCCCTAAGCTCCCCTCCCAGACCTCGATTTACGTCCACCCTCCTGTCTCCTACTTACACTCCCCGCTCGCGTTACTCCCGGCCCCAGCGGACTGAGTTCAGGTTAGGTGGCAAGGAGGGAAGAGGAGGAGAGGGCGAGACCAACCTAGATATATGCTCTTCTATAGGTTACTTGAAGAGACGTATTTCCCCTGCCCTCCACACCATCTCCCCCCATCAGGCCAACTACTGGGCTTGTGCCATCCCCAAATCTTTGCCCCCATCCCCAGACAGGAGCTCTCCAGGCTGGGACCCAGACAGGGAGTACCAGGCCCTCTTGGACTACACCTACCCTCTGAGGCCAGGGAGGGTCGTCAGCGAGTGGGATAGCTCTGAGCTGCAGGGGGAATCTCTCCGCCAGGCAGAGCCATGCCTCCAGGACTCAGGAATTGGACTTGACCACCTTTGTAGCTCCACCAGCCTGTCAGGATTGGACTTTTCCCTGAGCGGCACAGGGCAGACCAGAGAAAGGGGGGGGTTTAGTGTAGGTCATAGGTCGTCTGACCTCCGTGGGCTCTCCAGATCCTCGGATGGCCCGCCTTGGGGTAGCCCTCTCTCCCTAACGGATCCTATTGGGTTGTCCTTGGAAAGTCTGGACTGCGGTAAGGATAGAGGTGGAATGAATCACTCTGCTCGTAACAAAGGAGGCAGTCACTACCATCAGCACCGCTCGCCACCCTCCTCCACCTCCACCGCCTTCATCCGCTCCACCAGCGTTCTTCCGCGGCCTAGGGGTGTCGGTAGTGGGGAGTGGGACGAGGAGTACCGGCCTCTCCCGGACCAGCTGGAGGAGCTGCAGGTCCTGTCCAGGCAGGTCAGTAGACATGGAAAGTAATTGAATGTACCTTTACGCAAGCGCTGTACTTAATACTTGGGGCGCATTCCCTCAAGCATGTTTGAAGTGGTTTATTCAAACTCCTTTAATTTGGGTTGTTTGGCCAGGCGAGAACAATTAGATTCAAGCTCACATGATACCAAATAACCGCACAGAGACGCCTGGAGATGTGGGTCACAGTCTTCTTTCAAGTGAACTGCGGTGTGGTTTGTTAGGACTGAGAACATAATCTGAACCAGCTACAGTAGTTCAGAAAAATGCAAGGTTTTAGGATTATAAGAAGACTGCTGTTGACATCTGATAGCATGATAAAATGAAGCGAGGGCAAACTGCAGTAACCCTAACCCTAACCCTAGAATTAAATATATGTTCAATTTTGCAACTGAATTGGATCTGCAGAAACCCTACCAGTATTTTTAGAGTATTGAACTAAGTAGAACTTTGAATGGAGGACTCTTGCTTGAGTGCTTTTCAACGTGGGCATTTCTGCATTCACTCAAGTAAAGAACTGAAGTATTTCCGTAGGTCAGGGAGGTGACAGCCCAGCTGAGCCGGCCTGTCACCGCCAGCTGGGAGTCTCTGGAGCCAGGCACCACCTCCATCCTCTCCTCCATCACCCTGCCCGAGAAACAGGAGGCCGAAGAGGAGGAGGAGGAGGGGCAACAAGTCAAGGAGCGGGAGGATGACGGTCAAGAAGCGGATGAAGGAAAAGAACACATGGAGAGAGAGGAGGGGTGTGCTCCTGTGGCCTCTCAGTACCTCAATAAGGGTATGCATTTCATCATGGAGGAACTGGTGGCATTAAGACCTAAACTGAGCACTGTTTGTATACATACAGTTTGACATACCATACATTAGCCCAAGTACACTGACTGAGGCCAACCTCTTCTTTCCCTGAAATAGACTTACCAGGTGAAAGTTCTGATCCTTTATTTATTTCACCTATTAAATCCACCTATTTGTGTATCGCATTTGGCTGAAAATAACCTCAGATTGAAGCTGACAATCTGTACTTTAGCTTCATAGCAGTTATGCCATTTCACATTTAGAATAATTAGGAGAGTATGAAGCCTTCCTGCCCAAATACTTGTGGAGCTTTATGCATGGCTAATTGGTTTGGTCACCGCAAATCCGTCTCCCCTCCATCAGCAGTTCATCACGGGGACTCCTCTGAGGCAGCGTCGAGGAGTCCTGGAGCCTGGATGGAGTCCGTCGGCGCAGGACTGAGTCGGTCCAGTCTCAGGGAGGTGGAGGCTTTGGTGGAGCAGCTGAGCGGCCTCACCCTGCCTGACATCCAGCAGAGGACCCAGGAGGCCCAGGAGCAAGCCGACTCCCTCATGCAGCACATCCAGGTACTGACAGAATCCGACCTACTGTAGAGGCTTTGCAGTTACGCCAAATCTTCAAGAAACCAACACCTGGACTATTTTCAAAATCCCTTCACACTATATTTCAAGTTTAAAATCTGCAGGGTTTATATTTGGTGTGACCATAGTATTCTAAACCAGCGATGAACTTGTCCCCCATCAGATGTTCTGCTCAAACCTGGATCAGCTCATCCAGTGGCTTTACACAGTGTCGGAGAGGATTGATGTGCTGGCTCCACCCACTGTGGATATAGAGAGCGTCAAGTCGTCCCTAGCAGAGTATCAGGTGAGCAATGACCCCTCGAGAGTCCTGGAACTGAAGGACACCCCGCTGTCAAGCTATTGTATTGACAATATTTCATATTCCCATTGTCAGAGTTTCCAGAGAGAAGTGTGTGCCCATCAGCCCCTGACGAGCTCTGTTCTGCAGACCGGGGAAGTTCTCCTCGCCTGCATCAACACCACGTCTCCAGGTGAGTCTCACTAATTTGCCTTGTGGTCTGCAGCTAGAAAGAGAGTTGACAAACGCTAATTAGGTAGCATTAATTGAAAATGAACAGACAAATGACATCAGCGCTTACCCTTGATCCCAATGATGGATGCAACCGTTCTCCAAACATCATTTTTGCATCATTTGACTTTTATGCCTGTCTTCTTTCAAATAAAAGTTCTGGGGAACTGGGAAGTTTTGAATGGGTGTAATCAACTTCTCATCCATTCTGCACTCAGAACCTAGGCAGAGCTACTCATGAAATTAAATCACATTGGTAGGGAAACAAGGGAGCGCGGAAATCTGATTGGCTGTTGAGGGCCAATGACTGAAAAGTTCAGCTGTGGCCAATTTTTCTCTTTCTTTGCCGACAAGCCTGTTGACCGGCCACACATCAGCTGAGTTTCCTTGGTCAATCAGGTCTACAGGGAAATGAATGGACGTCCGGTGACTGGTTGATTTTGTTGATGCATGACTCTTGACCTCTTGATCTCTTGACCTCAAGTAGAAGTGTCTACAGTAGTGTGACAGACCATGTTGGGACTCAAAGTTGGGTTTTAGAACGCTTACAATGGAGCCCCGTATTCCACTGGAGAAACAGCTGATAGTTGTTAAGTGGAAAATTTGAATTTGGTTTCAGGTTACTGGCTATATTGTAATGCCATAGCATACCCAACTCCCTGCAATGTACAGTGTACTTAATGAAACACTGTTGACTTCTATTATGTAGGCTAGTGTGTCACATTCAAATGTTTTTATGTAGACGTTACCTCCTTACTTTGTCTTTTACTGTCATTGTCCTACATTGGAAGTTAGGGTAGCCCTTTAGAGAGGCTTAGGTTGTGTTGTAACATCATTGTGTGGTGGTTACATAACAATATATACTACATTGCAGTACATGCATGAGCAAAAAAAAAAAAACACTTAGGTAAGCCATCTAACGCCAGGGCCACACTTAATGCGCTGAATGCGATGGAAGTTCATTAATTTCAAATGAGAGGATCCATTACCGCTGCATCATTCAGTTGCAGATGCCCCGTGTTGTAATGAAGGTGGTGCAAGCATCGGATTTTTCTATGTGGTAACACTGTTACCAATAATCAGTTTAATCTCAATGCATTTCAGTCATAGGATCCTACTGTACAACTCTTTGCAGCAATATTAATGCATTCTGGGTGAAGCGTGGATCCCTTTGTTAGGAATTTAGCAGACGGGGAAGCCCATGTTTCCTCTTTATGAAGTGACCTAATTGTTGGACTCATGGTAACCAAGCATGATATATCCAGTTAGACTAAACCAATACTAATGAAGGGTGTGGTCGCCTTTTACTGACAACAGACATTTTGGTTAACACAATGCCCCCCTTTGTTTCACTCTCAACATTCTTCTTTGACAAGAATGTGTACCATTGGGGAGCACCAACATCTGAAACTGTTGAAGCGGAATTGGCTTCTCATTCCATTACTTAAGTGGCTTAGGTGTTAGGCTCAAGGCAGGATTTCTGGGTGTTGAAGTTCAAATTCCCATTTTCTTTCTCATTTTTATATACTGTTTCAAAAGTAGGTATACATTTTTATATGCATTAACACTCACAATTTTATAAAAAAAAATTTTTGTTTACAGATACACCTATTATGTATGGACTATCGAATGAAAGGACTGAAATTATATAGCTGTGTTTTTCATCATTAAAAATTGTATACCTACTTTTGAAACATACTGTATTGCATATATATTGATATTTTAATATTTTCTCACTTACTTCATACTCCATATTTCATATTTGTGATAGATTTTATAATTTAATTTATTTTTATTATTTTTTTTTTTTTTGCTCCATATGTTCTACATACACATAATGCTGTAATTGAGAATTTTTTCATACTTCCATTCATACATTTCTACTTAATATGTTCGAATTGTCATGCATTTTGTGGAATACTCCCCTTTTGCTATATTCGTATTTCTATTCACTTTACTGGCCGTATCCTGTTAACTGTTACTGACCCAACAGAGAGTATTAGTTTCACCTTGTCATAATTTCCCCAACAAATGTTTCTCTCTCTTTCTCTTTTATCTCCCTCTCTCTATCTCTCTATCTCTCTCTCCCCAGTTTTAAGAGACACCCTGGTCCTGATAGAGAGGCAGTCCAGAGCGCTGGAGACCCACACGGAACACTTCTTCTCCTCCATCCTGTCCGCTATGGACAGCCTGACCCGACCCAGTCAGCCCAGCAGCCAGGCCAGTCAGCCCGGTACAGTCAAGGAGCCCAGGGTGGGGGTCCAAGGGTCCACTTTGTGAACACTTCATTTTCATTATGCGTACAGGACATGCCAGTGAACCAGGATTTAATTTTTATGATGTTTCTTTCATTTCTGACTTGCCTTCTTCCATTTTTGGACACAAAATTCTTATTTGTCATGGAGAGCAAAGATCAAGCAATTTTTCTTTTTCTTTTTAAAGACACATCAACAAACATTCAGGTTTAAGTTTCCTCTAAGCTGATAGTTTGCTGACCTACATCTAATAATTTATCACATTGACCGGATAATATCTTGTCAGTCATCAGTCGTTGCTCCACTTTGTCCCCAGAACTTCAGTGGATATCAGCAGGTTTGGAAGTTTTGGTAGCAAAAGATTTTAGATGCAAGGACTTCGCCATAGCTTAGTGTTTGGTGAATTGACTTCCATTCTTCTGTCACCCTTCACATATTCTTGATGTAGTTACAGCGCCCTCTAGTGGCACACACTGGCCGTTTTGTTTCATGTCCTAGGTTCGTCCTGAGGTTCAACCTTTCACCCAGTCTGGAGTGGAGACATGTGGTACGCACCCTGTGTAAACACTAAATCTAGACGGAATATCCCTTTTTAACTTTTTCTCCCTTCCTTCTTTGAGTGAATGTCCAGTCTGGTGTGCTTGATGCAAGAACTGTGGAAAACACATTGGCTTGAACCAGCTCAAGGAATAAGGTGGTTTCATCTTGGCACTGGTCTGGTGATGATGATGATGATAATGATGATGATGACAACGACCCAGGTACCCTTCCTCACTCAGTCATAGCCAAGTTCAGTGTGTAACTGATTATACAGCATCCTCATCATCAGAGTCATCACTTTTTCTTCTCTCAGCTACAATTTGATTGGACAATTGGATTTAGCATTTCACCAGCCAGCTTAAAGTACTAGCAGCCACAGTATCTTTTTCTAATAGAAAAGACTGAATGAGCACAGGTTGGCTGTCTACCTAAGTATCTAGAAAAGAAGAAGAGTCGTAGTCACAATATTCCAGTATGTGGCTGCTGGCTACTGCTAATTTCAAGCCCTGGTTTTGAAAGATCTTCACTTTTGTTAGTGTGTCACAGTGAGAACCACTTCTCTTAACATGTTTTAAGCTTTCCTCTTGGTTGAGTGCTTTTAGAAATGTCGTCTGAAGGATTATGCTTTATTAAGCATTCAGTTTTCTATCATGTTTGAACATTAATAGCACTGTTTTTGCTACTTTTCAAGACTTCACCCTGTACTGATCACCTTTTTTAAGATTTTGACTCGCACTCATACTGTCAGGTCCAGTATCTTTTATCAACCTTTTACAGAGAAATGCATTTCCAGCCAGGCGGCCATGTTGAATACCGTAACTGACTATTTGTATCATCCTGCCTCTTTGTGATAATACTGAATAAACTGTAATTCAAACCTAAAACAGCACACAAAACAAAATCCACCCTGGAGAAGCGGGACTCCAGTCTGTGATTTCAGCATCTAATCAGGTTTACATTTGTTTTTCACTGATCCGATGGCAGCTACAGTCACACAGCATGCAGAATACGGCGACTTGCCTTCATCGCCATCACCAGCTAGACATCTGGAGCACTCCTGATATACATTTTTATAACCTGATTTCACCACAGGGATAAGTGCAGTTCCTGGTTGAAAAGACTCTTAGCCTGTCCGGGTGAAAAGTGCACTTGAACATAACACACAGCCTTAAAGTACGTTTTTAATCGTTTTTAATTAAATTCTCTAATATTAACATGTACTTCAAATAAGCCTTTACATACCTGGAAAAGCTCAAACTTTTCACAATATTGTAATTATTTCAAATTCACCAAATAAACCTGGTTGGTTAAATAATGGTGTTGGTTCTTGTGTTTGTTAGCTGTTGTTTTGCCTCATTCTGTACTGTCTGGTGTTCAAATGTAGAAGCAACTGGAAAGGTCTTGCTTCATTGAGAATATTAAAGACCTTCCAGTATAATACAGAATATCTGACATGATTAATTCAAAGGTCATGTTGTTTGGTTTACTGTATCATGTTTTAAGTGAAATCAGGCTTGTAAATATTTTTTTTTTTTTCCTGTAAATCAAAGTGACCACAAACAACAATCTTCATGCTTTGTTGATTTTATGAAGAATTTAAAATTAAAAATTTGAGTCCCTTTTGGCACGTCTTGGCTACAAAATATCTCTTTATATCTCAGACCACAGGCCAAATGGTGCTATAGGTAAATTCAGAGATTCTTCAAAGCTTAGACTTGGGACATTCTCATCTGAAATAATCAGGGTGCTATCAAACATTTTTTGGGGAGATATTGAGAGAATCTAATTTTCTCAGGTTTTACAGTGTATTGATGCAACATCAGTTTGGAAAAACCCCTGAATTAAGTTTTCGTTCCGAGTTTAAGTTTAAGGTTTAGTTTTAGTTGAAGTTGGTTACACACTGACAGAAAAAAAAAACAGAAGTGGTAAAATACATAAATGACAAATGCTAAGAACAAAAAACATTAGCAAAGCATTACCAGTTTCAGTTATTGTAGCTGGCTATTGCATGGTCTCTCTAACCAATAGAATGTCTGCTTGCCACCATGTAATGTTGATGTTGGATTATATGGAGCTGACAGCGGCAGAGGAACAGAGAACATACACAAACCAAGATAAATGCAAGACAGTTTGCTGATTATGAAAAGAGAGGAAAAGGTGGAAAAAAGTGAGGAGAAAAAAAATAGTGTAAGGGTCTTGGTGGATTTGTGGCTCTTGAAGGGCTTGGACAGGCCAGCTGACATCCTGCTGAAAAAGCCGTGCTTCTTCTTTGGTGTCTCAGTGGAGGAAGAAGGTGTAGTTTCAGCCTCTGTGTTGAAAAATCTGCTTCTTTATCATCAGACACGTGTTTCCATACTGCCTGCTACAGTACAGTAAATTGCAGTTCTTGTACCCAGGATTTTCTTCTTGTTTTTCTCAAATTTCAAAATGCAAATCCAATTTATCCGTTACTCTTGCGGTGTAAATTCTCTGAATCAAATCATGAAATCAAATCATCATTTTTGGGGGGAAAACTATTGTTTCATACTTGTCCTTCACAGCCAAATATCAGCCTTCATCATAGTGAATAATAATAATAATAATTTAATGTTTTCTTGCTTGTTTTATTTGACAGAAAACAGGTGGCATATTTAAAGCAAAATGGTCTCTAAGTAAAAAACAGCCACATTTAGAATAAATATTGATTATATTGTTATTAATAGAGGTATAGAAAATGTTAATGGCCAACATACTATATTTACTAATTCCATTACACTTTCACTGCTTTAGGCTGCAGGTTCCCCATAACTGCAGGAATAAAGGTGTGTTTGAAATGTGCAAAGACACTGTAACAGTAGTGTGCAAATAAATGTATTCAAATAAAATGATTCAGTTGTTCAATTCTGTAAAGTGGATAGGAAGATGACAGCAGTTCAGAAGTGGACTGCAGATTTCTTGTTCTTCCTCCGGAATATGCGGGTCAGCCAAGAAAAGAAGCCACGTGTCTTCTTCTTTGGTTTTGTTGACAGGCTGTCTTTGGCACTGGAGCTCTGAGGTCCTGCAGGTTCGACCAGTTGGACGGGTGGAGGTGTCTTCTCCAGGGTCAGACCGGACAGATCGTTTGTGTTCTTGGTCTCATAGAACAAACTGCTAGACGCCTTGATGTGAACAACAGCCTCACACACATGGAGAAGAGTGGATGAACGTGAAGCTTCAGCCTCCTGAATGGGTGGAGGGCGGTCAGCCTGGTTGTCCTTGTCCACCTTCATAGTTTCAACCTCCTGGATCAGGCTTGGTGTAGCCTTGACCTGAACCTGGATGTCTGGAGCCTGGGACTCCTGAAGCAGGTTGGTTGACCCTTCCTTCAGCAGGTGGATCAGGGTGTAGCAAGAGAGACAGGGAGTCTCCTCTGAGTTAGAGTTACTGTCAGGTCCAGCAGAGATCATGTTATACCTCTCAATGTTATCTCTTCAGTGTCATTCTGTCTATCTTCTATCTTCTTCTTCTTCTATCTGCTCTTTTTACATCCTACAATGGAGGCTGAACCCCATAATAATAACTGGGTTGAGCTGAGCCATAAGTTCAGCTTGCCCCAGGGAAAGTGGCAAACTGCTTCACACAGCTAATCAGGTCCACAGCTATGCAGTTTATGAACTCTTATTGTACATTATAAAGCCTTAAACTAATATATAATAAAGACTCAAACATATCTTCTTCCATTTAGATACAAGAATCAGGATGAAATCTCCTGAAAAATCAAATTTTTTGCCCTGGATCTCTTTCCACTATCTCCATCACAGATTCAGGGAATGAAATTACTCTTCCTAAATCTATGATCACATGGTTCATTTTGTGTATGGCTGCCCGGACACAAGGGATGGCTCATCTTAACCCACAGGCTCAACTTATCCCGTTCTCCCCTACTAATCCATTTCAAAGCGTCAGGAGCTACTGTACATCTTCTCTATATCTTCTTCTCAACCTTTTCAAGGTATTTGGAGTTCGAGAAAAGAATCCTAGAGGTCTAACTGCCATGTAGTAATTAGATCTCTGAATATTAATTGGTGTAAGTGTATCATGAGGACCTGCCCTAAGCTAGAATACAAGTTTTGATTGGCTCTGGCTGCCACTGGGTTTATGAATCTGCCTGTCTTGAGCATTTTGGAGGAGAGTAACAGTGTTTTTCAAATCTAACTAAAGATGTTGATTTTACACTTTCTTGGATAGTGGTTCCCAAGGGGTTTTAGGGGGGCCCATGGCACAAAATGACCATAATACTGTATATCTGCAGGGGGTTGATAGGGTTGTTGATCAATACCAGTGACTCAACGATTACTGCTGAGATTTCTGTCTTTCAAAACTCACTTTCCGGCCCGTACTGTTTTGAAACAAGAAGTCCCCGCCCACTGGAGCTTCAAGACGCTCCCAACACTGGCATTCAGTGCTATGACATTCAGTTAAGAAGGCTAAAATACCTCATTCTCACGCTCTAAAAAACAACTGACAAAGCAGTATTATTCCAGTATTTAGCATGGTGATATATAGATGTTTCTGTTGGATCTCTGCTCCAATTATCTTCCTTGTGTACTGTGAAAATGTGATTTTATTTATGTCAGTTATAGGCCACTGTAGCTCAAGGGGACGGGGGACCTGCTGATGTTGTTCCATTTCCTACTGGTTGCCAATAGAAGTTGATAAAGGTCATAGAATATAAGGTTGCACTCCCACCACTATTATCTCCCCATGTAGTGTAGACAGCTCTACAATTCAATACTAAATCAACATTTTGCCATATGGATTCCTGGGAACTTTTCAACTTAGCTTCAGCAGGCTTAATGTTTCTATTGGGGGTGTGTGATATGGAAATGTGTGTGAAGGCTTGTTCTAGAGAAACACTTCCTCTCTGCCTTCAACTGACATGTCAGTGATTCCGGTTTTTCTACCAAACCCTGAGTTACCTAATAGCTTCACGGGATTTCCTGTGAAATTCTGCTGACAGTGTTCAGTGGAAATTAGGCCGCGCATGAGCCATCATGAGGGTCACACTCCAGATTGGGGTTAACTAGCCAATGAATGGCTCATATGAAGAGACACATCTACGGCTATGCTGTTCTGACCGGACCTTCATATAGAATGCTTCAGGCCAGACAATAGAGCACTGTTCTAACATGTAAACACTGGAGAAACGCTCCCAGAGTTCCGTTAAAACTGAATCCAGTTGCCTTTATTATGAAAACATGAGAACATAGTGTTTTATATATGCAATTCTGTACTGAGATTACACAGGTACTGGCCAATTTGCAGACCCTAAGTTACCGGCAGTAGATTTGCCCAACAAATGTAGAATAAATAATTAAAACATCTTTTCTACGCATCTCACCAAGAATTGCAGACAGATCTTTCCGTTTCATACAGTCTGGTAGTACAATATTTATTTTTTCAGTTTAAGTGTTACATGTTGAGCAACAAACTGACAATTGTCTTCAGCCACAAATTTAATGCAGAGATAAAGAGTCAAGACTACCCCAATAATGTATTGAGCACTACAGAACTGGCAAATCAGATTTTACATATATATATATATATATAAACGTAATGTTTATGTACATATATTTTTGCACTAGACTTTAGATGCTGGACAGTGAGACACTGCTGTGCAGAAGTTGGCGAGAAAAAAAACAAAAACGAAAAAAAAAAAAACACCTTCAAAATAAAAAAGGGGGACAGACCAACACATGCTGATACAAACAGCAAAATAATCATTAAGGGACAGGAGGAAAATAAAAACGATAATGGTACATACAAACAGAAAACGTCATGAATCCGAGTCGTAATACCAACCCCGCTGTAGGAATGCAGTGAAACAGACACATTCACACACACGCGACACACACACCGTTCTCATGAACCTGCATACAGAGGGCCGAACGAAATCTAGAGTCTCTGAGAGAGGTTTGAGGTGGGAGGTGATGGGCATCAGGGGCGAGGGGACGATTAGAACTGATCCGCAGAATTATCAATTACCAGGACAATAAGAGAGGAAGGATCCTTTATTTGTTTTTTGTTGGGTTTTTTTTTGGTAGTGCGGCTACAGTATGTACAGTACAAATACAGGCAACTTCATTTTGTTTTCTCTTTTTGCTTGCACTCTCACATACGTACACATGTCGTGAATTCTTCCCTGTCCTCTCTCGTCGGGTTTTGTCGGGACACAGTGGAGTTTAGAGGGTGGCGGCCGGGGCGGCCGGGGCGGAGGGGGAAGTCGGAGTCGGAGGGTGGGGGGGTCGGAAGTGGGCCTTTTTTGTTTTCTCTCTCTCTCTCTCTCTCTCAGCAGCATCCTCCTGACGAAGGCTTGACAGTGGTGCCGGGGGTCAGCTTGACGTTGGGCTTCTCCCCGCCGCCGGCCGTGGCCCCGGGGCCCATCCGCTTCTTGATCTCGGCGGCCATGGTCATGAAGGCCTGCTCCACGTTGGTGGCGTTCTTGGCGCTGGTTTCCAAGAACGGGATGCCCAGGGAGTCGGCGAACTCCTGGGGAGGAGAGAGAGAGGAGGAGGAGGAAGGGAGGGGGGGTTTAGACGGGCTGCCTTGAAATAAGATTCAATTTTAATAATTCCCTTAGAGACGTTGGGTCATTGCCAAGGCAAAATTGTTCTAGGATACCGCAAAGAAAAATAGAGTATAAATATGAATATAGCAAATAGGGGGGGTATTAAACATAACCTGCAATTCTACCATTTCGAGAACATATCAAGTGGAAATGTATGAATATAAGGAATGACAAAAAATGTGAGTTCCAGCATTATGAGGGTGTGTAAAATAACAGCAGATGAACATACTGAGACAAAAAAAAATGAAAATATGTACACTCTTAGAAAAAAAAAAAAAGATGTCATTTTTAACACATCTCTGTGTCTTCATACAACATATCAACATAACATGTTAATGACCGAAGATGACATACAGACGTATTAAAATGACACTTGCTTTTTTAGAGTGTACAAACACTCTAAAAATATGGGCCAACCTGCCCAGAGGACCTTACCTTCGCTGTTGTGTAGTCCACCACCTTCTTTGTCGTCAGGTCACACTTGTTCCCAACCAATAGCTTGTTGACATTTTCACTGGCGTAGCGGTCGATTTCCTGTAGCCACTGTTTGACGTTGTTGAAGGATTCCTGAGGCGGGAAACGGAGACAAAAATTAACATCAACTGCATTGGGGTAAAACATATAGTACAGGACACCACACTCGATATCACCAAATGTAAACATCTGTCAATTACACTATGTCTTTTAATTGAGTGATTCTTAATGACAAAGAGTGCATTAATGGAAAAGAAACCTGTCATTACAAGGTGGGAAAATGTAAGGCCTCTAATAACTGTATTTAAGACATTTTAATACATTTTAAGACCTTCATTTTAGATCATTTAAGACTCAACCTGCAGACAAAATATACAAGGTTCCTGCTCATTCCATACTGTACTTTTGCCCAGACTTTAATTTCTCAACTGGATTTGAAGCTCTTGGTTAGTAATCAATATAATGCATGTTGACAGTGGCTCAACACCATGACAGCTAGGCCACATCACTATCGCTCAGAACTGTTCATCACAACACAAATATCACAATATGTGACATGACAGTGGGTCAACTACAATGTACATCAGATCTTTTCATTTTAGGAAAGCAATCCTCCTCATCACCAGTCCATCACCTCTATGAAAACTAGCCATGAAGAACCAACTGGGTTATGAATAAGCATTATCAATACCATGGTATTCCCTGGCTTTAAGACACTATGTGGTGACCATCAAGTGGGCCAGCTTGGTACAGGGACCCAGAGGACACAACAAGTTTTATAAGCAACCATAAGGTTATGTAGACCTCAATCACAAGCCATACACACAGAGAAGCCGTCTAAAACCTCAGTGGTAAACGTCAGGTTTTGGTGTCAGTCTCTCAGAATCAAAGAGCGAGGGCTTCTTTCTAGAGCCGCCATTTTGCACCAAGAGACGTCCAACAATCATACAGGGAGAAATCCATCACAGAAGAGGAGAGAGACCAATTTCTCCACCCACAGCAGCCTCAATAGACCAGAATGCACTGCAGCATCAAGAAATCTTCAGTTCTAAGGCGTGCAAGTCTCACTTTTTCTCAACTGGAAAGTCTTGCTCTTACTATCGCTATAGTTACCTATCTCTCCATGTGCGCATATAACCCACATCTGAATTATCACACTTTCAAGCTATTCATATGCCCACATTTGACACCTCTTCTCTGGGGGTTGTCAAAATATCTCACAGTGTAAAGACTATCTGATGGTGGACTTTTCCTGTAACTACAAATATTCACACCCTAACTCCCATAATCCACTTCTCCTATGAACAAAGAACTATACAGCATCACCATGAATGCACCGTGGGACTCAACAGAATCTGTGCTTGTTTCAATATTTCCACATGCGCCTATCTAGGTCTAGGGACCTCCAGGGGTGCTTGGGGGGAGGAAAAAATAACCTTAGCCATATTTCCATGGGTAAAAGAGGTAGTGAATAAACTGACCTGGTCCGTGACATCGTAGACTACGATGATACCGTGAGCACCTCTGTAGTAGCTGGATGTGATTGTACGAAACCTCTCTTGACCCGCCGTGTCCCACTGGCGAAGGAGAAAAAGACACAAAAAGACACCGTTCACAATTCTGGGGTGATTTCTTTCTCATCACCCTGCTGAAGTTTTAGATTTTTGTTGTTAACTGTCAGCTGGCATCGACCCCCACATGTGCAAAGTTTGGTTTTATTTGCCTTTTTAGCTCATATCAAACCGTATACCCTTTTTTTTTCACAATTTATGCCAAGAAATGACAAGAAATTCAATCAAAATCTCATTCATTTTACTTCCGGGAAAACAGAAAACTTCATTGTGTACCATAAAGTGTACATAAAAATTTCAACCATTTAAACCTTCGCACATTTTCGAACAATCCCAGCCCTCTGCCCTTCCCATCAAATAAAACTGCCTTTCTCTCCCTTCCCGATATCCCATTGGTTTACACTATGGAATGATCCCTCCCTACGTTATGTCCCGCCCCAATACATCACATTAAGGAAGCAAGATGCTCTCAAAATGCAGTTTCATTGTGCCTTTACAGTTTTATGAAGCCTGGGTACAAGCCAAATGATGACACATGTATAGGAAAATCTCAAAAATGTGCTGGCGTCAATGGGGCAAAGAAGTCCTGAAAATGTGACTTCTGAGAAAGCCAGTGAAAGGACTATGCATAGGGAAACACTGGCTACTTACGATCTGAAGTTTAATGGTCTTTCCGTCTAGTTCTATGGTTCGTATTTTGAAGTCCACACCAATAGTGCTAATGTAACTTTCTGTGTATGTGTCATCCTGGGGAGAAAGAAGAAGAGTCAGGGTTAGAAGCCTCACACATCCTGGAACACTCGCTTCCTGCTCAAGTATACGCAACACAAACAGTGCCAGTGTCAGTCAATATTAGCACTAGTGGGACTTAGCCAAGGTGTTGCTGCACTAATAGCGTCAATTGCTTTGAAATGGGGGACGTTACATATGAATGAAACACTTGAGTGTGTTCAGAGGCATATTTCAGTGTTTAATATTCAGAATATTCAAGTACACACACAGTTTGAGCTGGCACATGTAAACATCATATCCCTGGATTGGTTCTCATTCAGATCATAAGGAACCAAATTAAGATAGCTGGGATATAGGCTATTGTTATCCAAGAGAGACTGGTTTTGTCATTCTGCATGAATTCACTACATAGCAGCACTCAAAATATTGTTTTTTCCCATGTATACAAGGATATATTTGTGATTAGGATGCGAGGACACAAAGAAACAAGCTTAGAACATAAAAGACCTAAATTGGTATATTAGTTATCATTGACACTACTATGTATACTAAGAAATTACAGTGCCATTTCTAAAAATCTGTGGCGTTTTGGGGAAACTTACTGCGAATCGGAGGAGAAGGCAAGACTTTCCAACACCAGAGTCACCGATCAGGAGCAGCTTGAATAAATAGTCACTGTGGAGGAGGGCAGAGAAACACGCTCGTTAGGCTAAACAACATGCCTGGGACACATAATACCAATCCTGTCCATAACGGGCCTTCCCACAGCTTCTCAGGTTATTTGTGGTGGCGATCATGCTGGGATTAACAATGGCAGCACTGTTAATGTGTTATAATATCAGTCTAGGGAATGGATTTGTGCTGGCCATGTCTGACATCTACGAATTGGAAACACAACATTAAGTCATCTACATTCAAAGCACAAGTGCAAACAAAACCTTTGGCTTTCCTTGCACTAACAGGGTATTTTTCCTTGCAGCTTGCACAGAACCAAGACTAACTTCCCTGAATAATAAAAAACTCCCCTCGGAGCGACTTCTCAGATATTCAGAAATAGTAAACCTGGCAAGTGTCGGGAGCAGTTTAACCAAGTTACAGATTACTCATTTGACTTCAGAACAGGCTGGGGAAGTGGCAGATTCAAGAATTCACATCAACGTTTGACAGCGAGTCAGTCTCGCATAATTGTAAAACTTTCGAGTTCTGTGATTTACTGTCAGTTTCAGTTAGCTCCGAAAATGCTGATCAGCGTCGGGAGTCATTGCATCATTTGTGCTTGTGTGTGACGGGTCTGCATTTTTACAAGTAAACGAAACTTCCAGGACAATGAACCGTGCTGAGCTCAGCAACATTTTCAGAAGGAACTGCAGCTCGTTGGTGGAGACTAGCAGATCATGTGATCGGCCGTCCGAGGCCAACTGCATGAAGTAGGAAAAAACAAAGGCTTTTGAAGGCTTTCAAAAAGACACTCTTGGCCGAAAGGTGTACCCCTCCACTCCGGTTATGATTGAGCCTGGGCCTATCAGTCTGATGCGTGTTTAATGAGTTGATATAACAGCCACTGTTGAGTTAGCCAAACTCTCTGTAATTCATTTACTACGGTTTGGATTTGTCTTAACCTTGGACAGCTAATAGCACCTTTCCTTTCTCTCTTAAAACACACATATAAGTGTGGGATGTATATCGACAGCCACCATACACACATGTACATGGTGTGAGGCAGCAGGAGGAGGTGTGGACCAAATGAAACATGAGCTCGCAAGTTGCCTGGTAGGGTAGGCTACTGTGGGACCAGAATGACAGGTGCTCGTCTGTGTTTTTGGGCTACGTTTTCATTCTCTAAATAGCATTGTGTAGGCGGAGGGCAATTTGCGTACCAAGGGCAAGGCAATCCAACGTTAACTCAGAGTATCCAGCGTCAACAACCCACCTTAACACTATCTAGAAACAAAACAAGGCTCAGTGAGCATGGCTGAAACACCGGTGAGGCCTTAAATAGGCTACACAAGGAAAAACTAACAAGCCTAAGCTTTCAGGCTACCATCAAATACACTGTATACAGGCGTAGCCAACATCCTGCTCCACCTGCAAATACCCCCATGTGAATGAGGCAAAATGCTGATGCCCCCTCATCAAAATAGGTCAAAATACCAACATAATATGGAGCTATTGTCTGACACACACACACACACACACACCATCTCTGCTTCATTCCTCTAATGTTTAGCTTTGTCTAAGCTCTACTAGTGTTTAGCCAACAGGAGAATGTTCAATTTTCCTCTGCAGCAGCACCACACGTAAAAGGAAGCCTGAGGAGGTCTCCATTTCCCTGACAGAGCAGGAAATTCTGGACTTTCTCTGCACTCCATTTGAGGCCCTTCTCCTGCATGCTCTGTTCTGCTGATATAAACTACAGGAGTGATTGCCAGCAGAATAAGGTTGGACCTGGGGGGGGGGGGGGCTAGTCTTGTTCATTCTGACCCAGTCCCAGGCCTCAAGCTGTGACGGTAACAGATATTGGGCTGCCTCCAGGTTGAAATAAGATGTTGGTAGAATAAACAGAATATTCCCAACAGTAAATCCAACACCAATTTCTGCCTTATTCACGCATAGCCTGAAGCATGTCAGATATCCGTGATGAAGAAAAAAATTAATATCTCTAAATCGTCCAAGTCTGTATTTAAGAAAAAGTAGTGAAGTGATACTCAGCGGCAATACTGCCGATATTCATCATATTGAAAAAAAAGAGGCACTATGCAACTGAAGCCTCTTGCATCTGCAGAGCCTGGAAGCCTGAGTAGTCTCCAGTTCCTCCCCTTTCCCCATTGTAAAAAGTTCCAGTCATGCCCTCTTCGTTAAGCCCGTAGCTGTGGACAATGGTCGTCCCTGTGCAAGCCTGGCTACTCACTGCTCAGGAGAACTCGGAGAACTTTACCAAGTTGGAAAAAACACAGGAGTAAAATAAAGCTAGCAGACACTTCCCTGCAAACAATGTGGGGTTCAAACCGGGCAGAGAGCCAACTTTGTTACTTTAAGACTCGATGGGGGCGTCCTGGTAGCTCAGTGGGTTTGAATCTGGCCCAAGACCTTTGTCACATGTCCTCCCCGTCTCTCTCACCCAATCTTTCCTGTCCATCTCCACTTTGAAATATCTAATAATAAAAGACCAAAGTGTCCCACACCCCGCCCACCCCCCCAAAAAAAACAAAAACAGCAACACCTTCCTTTATGCCTCAGGCCTGCAAATTCCAATTATCAACCCTCTCCTAACACATCTCTGTCCACCATGGTATCCAGTTCAAAAGAATTTTAAATATGTCATGGAGTCAAACTATGCAATTTACACATTCTTGTTGGCCCTTAACTACTTCTTCATCACTTCAACTTTGACATAGATGTCTGTGTGAATGTGGCCAAACAAAATTGCAGCCTAGACCTTACTGCGGGGTAAGGGTGCATCCTTTTCATGATGCCACTCCCACAGTCAGAAGCTCTTGGACCTTGCCTGTATCTATTCCATAACAAATGAGAGGTGAATCATTAATAAAAGCTCAACGGTAGAGTGCCAGTCTACAGACGGGTATGGAAATCAATTACTGCTAGCCTGTGGAATGACAAGACTAGAAATGGTGTGAAAACACATACAACAGTGTGTCCGTGGCTTTTAGAGTGGCTAGGTTCACACATCTTTCTGTGTGGACAGAAAAATCTGTTGGTGGGCTGCCAAACGGCTCAGCGAACAAGGGAAAACCTTAATCTAAAAACTTCTAACAGAGACACCCATGTGATAATAATTTATGAATGGAAAGTAAAGGCAAGCTGAGGCAAGAGCCAATTGCTTGGCCAACGTTGCTGTGGTTAAATAGCAGGCTTGTCATATGGCATGTGACCAACACATGACTGAGAGGTTGTGGAGGGGGTGGTTCAACAAAACTGGACCATATGATGACTGATACTGAACTCTGAGTCATGTGTAGTTTAACTCCAAGTAGGGAAGGAGCTCAATTACCTGATGTAAACAATTCAGGTCTGCTACTAGTAGATTGCAAATAGCAGCAAGAAAATATGTGAGTTAAACGCCACAGACTCCATAACGACTATCAGCAACCGGCTCCAGCTTGTAGATAGCGTCCAGCAAAAAAGCCAAAGTCATTCATATGAGGTACACTGGATGACAAGTTCGTTTCACCATGATTTTATGAATTAACTAAGCTAGCTGGCTAATAAAAGACAGTGCCGCTGCCGGTACTGTCAGTTAGCAGTTAACAGACATCCACATATAAGCAGTCAGGCAGCAAGAATCTGGATGATCAACAATGCTACTCAATCTTTGACAAGCCAACGTTACCTTGAATTTACACTTTACATGAGAAACGTTGCATGTTTCGGTATCAAACCGAAAACTGTGGTACCCACGGGCTTGTATTGTCACTGACTGAACAGCTGGCTAACAGTGTTAAGCCTATATAACGTTAACGCTTGTTAACAATTGTCAGCTGGCCTAAATTAACTTTTAGGACGTTAACGGTAGCTAAGTTAGTTTCGAGTTAAACAATACGGAAAACTGGAAGTCGAAACCACCAAAATGACAAATTTGATAATGTTCACAGAATGCCAGGCAGGCACAGGTGGACAGAGGGCTAACGTCAGCTGATGTTAGCCGATAGCTCAATAGCTAATGTTACGTTAGCTACTGCAGCTACCTGTTAGCACACAAAGCTAGCTAGTTCGATTTTGCATGATACTTACTATTCGGGATTCATCGTTGACTCGTCGTACAGTAAATCCCCTCTTGTAAAATGTCACGACCTTTTCCCTGGCTTCAAATATACACCGCTGTCTGGTTGTGAAAACGGGAGCGGTAGCTAGCTTGCACTGCTCCCAAAACCAAGGCTGGCTAGTAGCTTAAAAACCCAAAATGGCTGAAACTCCAACCAGGAAATAGCTAACATTAGCTAGCTGGCTAGCTAACTCAGGAACAACACAAGGAATACGCAGCGTGGCTTGGATCTACAGCTAACTGATATTTTAAAAGAGACTCAGATAAACCGTTTTGTACCTAATGGTAACCCAAACTGAATGACTAGGGAGGATACGGCTAGGTGTCTAACCAGCTCCTTCTTTCTCTCTCTCTGTATGTTACCGCAACAGCGAACTGTCAAGCCCAGTGAAGGATTACGTCATTTAGTGAAACGTGGCAAAGACGAGTCAGCCAGTCCGCTTACAAGTCCGCCACAATAAACACAGAACCTCCGGCCACAGCTTTCAAAATAAAAGCCCAATTGACGTGTATGTGTTGCAACTCGTTAATTAACGGCGAAGCTTTTATTTTAAAGGGAAAAACAATTTATTTCCGGTCGTATTCCGACTATTTCTAGCTAGCTTGGCACAGTTGTCAGTAGGTTACAGTTTACCAACCCACTTCCACTGTACTATTGGTGTTTTGTTTGCGTTCATTCATAGCCACAATGGTTTCCCAGATTGCCATTTTTATTGATTTATGGTCGCTAACAGCCTGTATTAATGGAAATAATATCCCAAAATGGAATTCGCAATTACAATATATTAATTTAACAAAACAGTGTGCCGCAAATCCAGAAACTTCTCCTGAGTTCAAGTGAATAGTCATGAGTCATGGCTGTTTCATCACTGGCCTTAGATAACAGGTGTGAATAGGTAGGGCACATGACTAATATCTCATGTCAGCACCTGTACACAGGTACAAATAGTATGAGTCATCTTGTGGAGAACCGAGTCTTTACAGAAACCTTTGAGACTCATCAGTCATGGCAAGAACCTTTCACCCAGAGTCCATCCGTGCATCATCATTTTCTATTCCCTCCTCCATCGCTGAGGATGGAATGTGGCCGGTTAGTACGCTTCTCCACTGAAGCCTTGTCCTGGTTCCAACATGTGTAGGGGAACTCCACCGAGGAGGCGGCCCCCACCTCGCCCTGGAGGACCAACACAAACAAGAACAGGTCAAAGTAGACCGGCTTGGGAATTTAAATTAGGCGTGATGAAAAAAAATTAAAATTGAGAGTTAAATTCAGTTGAAATGATACAAGGATACAATACAATGTAAACTGTACCTTCATGTTCAGAGCTATCAGTCCAATCTCAAAGCAGCTATCTGGGCTGGTCCTCCTGATGATGTCATCCAGGACGGCCTGACAGGCGTCGCTGGGGGACGAGCCCTCGGAGACGAGAAGCAAACGGTTAGGACGGGTGACGGACAAGCCAATTAGACTGAATGGAACCACATTCAATGAACATTTGCTTGTCTGGATACATTTCTCATCTGTAATTTCTGATCATGTGAACATCTTAGCGTATGTCTGCATTATTATTATCCTGGGTTTCAGTGAGAGTTTTAGTGTCCTAATGTTCTAATGGGTTGTATGGAAATCTTCATTTCCAAGATACATCAGTGAAGTGTCATAGATTTTTTACAGCCCCTTTAAGAGGTAGACCAACTATGTTGATAGTGGTATGTTCATTAAAATGATTTTCAGTTATTTTCTGTGAATCAGGGGTTTCCTTACCTGTTTCATCAGCTGGACTACATGGAAGCTGGGGCAGTAACACATGATCTTGTCCCCATCACCTGTGGCTGAACACAGAAGAGACTGGAAGACACTATCTACTGATCATCTAAATGATCATGCTGACTACACAGTTCTTCTTCTATTTATTCCAAACAAACTGGAAACGTAAAATGCATCACTTCCTGTGCACCAGAGGATTTTTCCCAGGAAAGAGCTGCCAGTTACAGACTGTTTAGAACAGCAAATGTAAAAGCTTTCATAGGTTGAATCACTATTGTGTTATAGCAATAGCCAATGACAGAAGCAAAACAGACATTCATTTATATGAACATGTCACAGATTATTACTTTAATACTGCATAGAAAACGAGCATCATAAAATTCACATACCTGCAGCAGCCCCCACCTGGGAAAAATGTATAATGAATTTACAATTACTTACCCTAAAATGGTTTTGTTGTATTATAGCTGTATACTCATAGTAGTAAGGATGTTATGTTTGTGACAGGTGAGCTCTGTCAGTCATCCCACACTTGATTCATCAAAAAACCAAACTGAATACTGAAATCTTGCTGTCATGTGAATGACATTGTGTCTTTTTATGAAATGTAAAAAGTGCAGCATCCAACAATGTTAGCATAGATGCTGATGGGGCGGAGTTGGGGGTTAACTTGCCATGTTCTCGGCATATAAGCCGCAGCCAGGTAGGGGGGAGTCTCCTACCCTTCCTGGGGATTTGAAGGGGGCTCCAGAGGTGGACACACCTGCAAGACAGAGCAGGGACATCAGATGGGCTCACTTCACTGACTGAGAGCCTCAAATTCTTGTCAATAATTCCCCAAATCTTTCCGATTATCGATACAGATGTTGGTTACACAGTCGTATTTGTTGAAATGATTATGAATAAATCATTTAAAAAAGACGGGACAGACCAGGCTAGGCCACAAATAGGATCAGGACAATGGTACATGAAAAAAGAGACATGATCAACATCTGAAATGGGAATGACAGACAATACGAGGAAGGAAACTGACTCACCGACAGTTATGTTCCCCATGTTGTCCAGAGCGATGAGGCCTTGAGAGAGACCAGAGACACCAATTTCACTTCTAGTTTTCAGAGCAATTGCGTAAAAATTATGATTACGGCATAAATCGGTCAAATGTTCAAACAGGTTAAGACATGATTTGACTCTTACAAACAAAACCACTCTCACCACATATGAGAAAAGCATGCAAACTCGCAAAATTTAGTGCCAGAGGGAGAAGGGCCATGGCATGGATTCTTGGTTAAAGTGAGATGTGACAAGACAGTTTGGTTCCTTGCATGGATTAGAGTTCCCTCTACTGTATTAAAACTGTTACTACACCAGGACCAGCACCACATTAAATTCATGAAAAGCCTTACCAAGTGTGTCATGACCACTGACCCTCTGCTGCTTTTCAACATATTCCTATAAGTGGGAAGAATAAGCGTATGATCATTGACTTTAGAGAGGCACCAACAAACTGACAATCACTAAAGGTGTTGAGACCGAGTTGGTGGAATACTACAACTATTTGGGTACTGCTTGATAAGAAATTGAGGTCCAGATTCACTTAAGGATTATACAGGGAAGAGCACACTAGGAAGCCATAGTATTCAATAAGTGTGTGTAATGAGTGGAAAGTTGCCTGATAATTATGGTAAAAAAAAAAAACATGGCTTTTACGATATGATATATGATATGATATGATATGTGATATACGATACGGTATGATACGAAACAGTTAGTAATATGAGTTGAAAAACTACTAGCTGTAGTGGAAATATCCCAATGTGAAGCCAGTTATTGAATTAGAAAAATACACCACCAAAAACAACATGGGCCCAGCAATGCAAGGTACATCACCAATAACTGTTTTTTTCCATAAACTCTTTGATCATTTTGTCATGGGAATAAGCACAGAAAGCTAATATGTCCTTGTGTTGAAGGCATCTGTTCACTAAACATCTCAGTGGTGGCTGTGTTTTTCAACTCCTCCACACATGAAACGACATATTGCAATCATATATCATAATTTGCTGGCAGCCGCTGTACAGTAGGTCTACCTAGTAGGAGACCAGCGTGATGATCCAGTGAAACGGTATGGCTGGTACCTGGTAAGCCTGTGTGGAGTGTGCAGTCAGCAGGCTGTCATTGGGCTCTACGGTGAAGCCCTGCTCCTTGGCGAAGGCCACCGCTCCCTCTCCAACCAGCAGACTGTGAGGGCTTCTGTCCATCACCCTGCGAGCAACACGCACCGCAGACCCCACCCTGGACATACAAGCCGTGCACGTGTTGATGTACACACGTATGTAGAATCAGAATCAGTTTTAATGGCCAGTAACATTAACCATAAGTACACAAAACCTATAAATATGAACAATTTAGAAGTAGAAATTTAGGTAACAGATCTCTTTTTTACGTCTTTTCTGTACAGTATGCACATGGTTCTCGGTTGGAACCTGAAGGAATCTATGGAAGTCAGTAATAGAAAAAAAGAAAGTATAAATATATACAAGTCTGGATAATATTTCAATGGGTTCTGAGAGTTTTGCACACCCCAATGAGAAATAAAGGTTGTACACATGAGTTGGACGGGTATAAACAGAGTGTAAATAGGTATAAATATATAACCAGTGGTGGTATGTAACTAAGTGCATTTACTCAAGTACTGTACTTAAGTACAATTTAGAGGTACTTGTACTTTACTTGAGTATTTTCATTTCATGCTACTTTATACTTCTGCTCCACTACATTTCAGAGGGAAATATTGTACTTTTTACTCCACTACATTTATTTCACAGCTTTAGTTACTAGTTACTTTGCAGATTTAGATTATTAATACAAATGATAAATCAACTAATAAATTATGATATATTTTTATAGGTTAAGCTACCCAGCAGTATATAAAGTAATTAAAATTAGCTCCACCTTTACCAGCTGCAACATTAAAGTGATGAATACATTAATGCATCAATAATTATAGTCCAATAACATGATATATATGATTCTGAAATGGGCCATTGTGCATAATGACTACTTTTACTTTAAGTATATTTTGACTTAAGTAAGATTTTGAATGCAGGACTTTTACTTGTAACAAAGTATTTTTACACTGTGGTATTGCTACTTTTACTTAAGTCAAAGATCTGAATACTTCTTCCACCACTGTATATAACTATACAGCCAGAACAAAATTGAGTATATAAAAACTGACTCTAGGTCAGCAGGTCTCTCACCCTCGCAGTGCCGCCACAGCGCCGAACCTCCCCGCTCTGCCCTCCATGATGGCAGCATCACACTCCAGCACTCCTCCGCTGTTGGGGAAACCTCCTCTGCCCACGATGTGGCGCCCGGTCTCTGGGTCGTTCTCCACCTTTTAGACACACACAACAGCATATCATTGACTTGGAATGTATATCATTACAGCATGATATTGTTTAGTTCAGTCTAGGCTGAAAACTAAGGGGGATTGAGGTTTCACTATCAGTGCCTGAACGGTGTCAGTGTGTCCTCCTTTAAACGTGTAAAAAGAGGAAAAAGGGACATTGACTTCACACCTGATACCGACCTGCCAAGGCTTCCTCCACAGCGTCAGTGGCATGGCGTCCAGCACTGATGAGGTGGCGCAGTCTGTCTACAGCAGGCTCAGAGAAGGCCCATGTCCCCACTGCTGCCATGCTCCCTCACTGGAACCTAACCTAAAATAAAAGATGGAGAGAAAATTCAAATATAGTTTGTGTTGTACATCCTATTTTCTATAGGAAGAGAAAAATGTTTGGGGACATCTTACATCTACAGTAGTCCTTCATTTCTCTCTCTCATACACAATTTAAACTTTGCTCTATATGCTAGGAGGCAGCCAGGTTTTCAACACATTAGCCATATTTGACACTTTCCACTGCTCTATTTTATGTCTTGAGCCCCATTCAAAAACGTTTGTGTGGTGTCATGTACCAAAAACACTCTCAATCCGGTTTTACACGTTCATTCTCCAGCATCTCTGAGCCTCGCCAAGAACGGGCTGTTTTTGCTGCTGTCTTTAAGGCTTATTAATATTAATGACCCTCTGCTCTGATTGGCTAACCGTTTCGCGAGACAGCCACGACACACCACGCCCCCCCCCCCACCAGCTACAGGTGATGAGCTGTAGGCAGAGAGAGACAGAGAGGGAGGCGCTGTTTGATTCAGTAATAAATAATAGTAAACTTTATCTCATCTTTAAGTTCATCTTCATCCTTATCCTTTTTTCTCAAAGCAGGATGCTTATTCTAGTGTAACTAGTTTTACACAATGAGGTTTGTTGACACCCAGAGTTTTGTTTTTACTTTTTTTCAGTTCCGTTTCTGACAAGAAAATCGAATGACCAAGAAATACACAGACCTTTGTAATATAGCACACGCCTTATTTCCAAGTCTCGCCATTACCTCACAAGTATTTCAATATCTCATTGTGCACTTATATGGGTTAGTCATACTGGGTTAGTAATACTGCATGAACCAGCAAATGAAATGTGAAGAAAAACAAGAAAAATGTAATGTGTGAACAAGAAAATAAATTTATTTGAGTAAATTTACAATATAATGAAAAACAAATACGTTATGTTATAATACAATTTATTGATAAACTGCTCTATAACCACACTGTATACTCTGCCCTCTGTTACAGGCATCTGGCGGGGGAGGGGTCAGGGTCTTAACGCACTCGACAGGACCTCCCCAATGCGGCAGGCAGCCATGTTGGATTTAGACAATGACTTCAATGACTTCATCCTTCAGAAGTCTGTCGTACAGGGAAGAGAGAGTCTCTGGGGTGTGAATCTCCTGTACCTCCTCCATGTAGGGTGCGGGGTCATGGAGCACCTTTTCAAACAGGAGTTCCATCAGATCCTTGATGTAACCTGAAAAACAGGATTTCACCAGCGTTACTAAACTGTAAATATGTCATTTTTATATTGTGAAACATACATCTTTTTATAACTCACAGTATGTTGGTTCCGTTTTCCCTGGTTCTGCAGTGCATTCGCCCTTTATGGCCGTGGGGAATTTGACCTTGCAGACAGGCTTTCCAGCAGATGCTGTTGCTTGTGGGCAGTGAGCGTTTTCATTGAAATGCATGGCCGACAGGTACAACCTAAAACATAGATATGGTCATTATATTTGAATCCGATTGTATACAAGGATCTGATCTGCTTTCACCTGCGTCCGTCCATCTGTCTTTTAGCAAGATATCTCAAAAAGTTGGGCACGGATTTGCACAAAACTTGGTATGAAGGTTGGTTATGGGCCAAGGAAGACCGGATTAACTATTCATGTCGATTGGCCAAAAGGGTGTGGCTTATCACCAAAATGTGCATACTGAGCACATTTTCTAGTTGTTATTTAGGTAGGCAAAATTATGAAATGGAATGAAAAATGACACCAGTTAGCATTCACAAGATGGATAGATGTCAGTTTCACAAATATATTTTGAATACCTTATAAAATCCTTCCTAACCATTTGGCCAGGTGGCTTTCACAGCTTGAATGATTTATTGTCTCTCAAAGTTACAGTATATGTACACACACACAGCTGAGCATGGTTTTGTGACATGACTAAAATAAGAGTGAGACTATTATATATATACATATATATACACAGTGGACTGTCAGCACATACCTGCACAGCATTACATCAAAAGGCAAGACCACATTCTTGGGTGCGAAGCGTGGGATCACGCTGTGAAACTGCTCTAGAGAAGAAGTCTGGTGGTGTGGGCTCAGCTTCTCCACATCTCTGAGGACTCTCTTGCTGGTCAGGACCTTCTCAACTTTGTAGAGTGCCTTTGAACCTGGAATAACCACAAATGTTGATGAAATGGAGATAACAGTTAGGAGGCAGGAGAAATACCTGACATGTAGCCTAGTATTTCTTATGTTTATATGTATTGAACTGAAATATTATGAGGCTACAGTTTTGTTAGAGCAACATTTAGAGTACACACCTGGTTGGAACCACTTGCTCCAGTCTGTAGATGTCCGGTCTGGATGTTCACACTTTGGGAAGATGGGGTCATCGTGCTTGTGGATGCCTTGAATGTGGTTGATGAGTGACTTCCACTTCGCCACTATCTCTGGTCCTGATGTAGAGGAGGTTGCGCTCCAGTAGATGTGGTTCTTGATGCTACGCTGCCACTTTTTCACCAACTGGCAGTCCCTCTGTCTAGCAATCTTGTCCAACTTCTTAGACAACCCTAATAAAACGCACAATTTGATTAAGTAAACTGATAACGTACAAATAAAATCTCTGTGAACCACAAATTAAAATGGTATGAAAAAAAACAACCGTTACCTTTCTCCAGATGCCGGACATCATAGAACTGTCTGATGTTACGCTCCATCAGAAATTTCTGGATCTGCGGGCGACGGTCAGTGACAATGTAGTCCAAGGTCAGACCACTTGCCTCCAGACGTTCCAGGCTTCTTTTCAGACCCTCCAGCTCCATGTGGTATCTACCTCCCACCTCAGTGCTCTGATGGTGGAGAAAAAAAAGACAAATATAAAGTATTTACAAATGTGCTCAAGTAAGATAATGTACTTATTCTATAACTGACAAAGCAAAGCTATTGAGGTTTGAGGCAAAGTTGGTCTGGTCTCTCCACATTGAATACTGTGTCCAAATTTCGACTTAATGCAAAAATATAATTAATGTGTGCAAAGTTTCTCACTAACCTGTACCAGTTGGATGTCGATGATGGTGTTGCTGTCAAGGTGCATCAGAGTGTAGCTGCCAAACTTGGCAGAGCGGCCTTAAATATAGATTAAATGATTACTAGGGGGTAAAGGATAATGTATGCACCTTCAAACATGCTGTTCATTACACCTGATTATAAAACAGAATGATACCTCAAACAACATTAAAAAAGGTTGTGGCAATAACAGTTTTTACCTGGTTTGTCTGCCCTCATATCACCGCCAACTACGACCTTGTCTTCCTGGCTCAGCTGGTGCAAGAGATTCTCCTGTCCGTTCTTCCATTTGTGGATGATGGTGGGTTCCAGGTACATCCGGGCGTGCCTTCTAAAGGTGTCGTACCGGAAAATCTTGACGTGCATTGCCTTGCATATCTAATATCAAAGAATGATTAAAGAGTTGGTTTTGATATATGTCGCACTCCATTCCACTACCAACATGAATTCCACTCCAATACCTTTTCCAGCTGGAAGAAGGATGCACCGCTGAAATAAATGGCCGCCGACAGCTGAAGGTTGCCAACGGGGGTGCTTCCGACAACGGGCTGGCTCTTCCATTGTCTGAAGTACTGACAATATGGGCAGAGTTGATCTACCGCCAAGAAAGTCCCGTGTCTTCGTGGACGGACGTCACAGACTCGTTGGCACTGAGGGCAGGTCTGAAAAAGCTCCAGGAGGCAGTTTTCAAAAACAATATATTTTGGTTCCTCATAGGTGGACCTTGATGTGGGCCTGCTTTCAGAAAAACATAAAAATAAAAAAGGAAATAAAGTCAAACTGTATCATATCAGGAGCACTCAGAATTTCATTTGCGTCAATAATACTGAAAGCCAAATATAAATAGAGAATGTGCAGAGATAACATAACGGCACTTACGAAAGATGTGACGACTCTGTCACAGCAGTAACGGAGTCTTCGGGGTTATATGTGGAATTATGAGGCTGAGGAATCTCCGTGGGAAGACTTTCCTCCTCTTCATCCTCCTCCTCAACGTCAAGACGAGGTCTCTTCGCTGGTCTCGAAGCCTTCACAGGTGTTAATGTCTTTGGTGGTTTTGCAGTCGTCCAGGGGGCGGCAGTGGAGTCAACCCCTGCACATTTACAAGACACTGCTGCCTGTGTGGCTAGTAAGACAACAAGCACAGTGGATTCATTTTTTAATGGTTCATCATGATGAGAGATGATTTGACTAAAATATAAGACTAAATACCATGGTATGTGAGTAAGATGAAAGCATATACATACAAATCTGTCGTTTAGTCTATTCATTGTGTACAATGAGTACAATTGATTTATGTAGCCCACACAGGCTACATTACACACCTTTGCTTCTTACGTGGGGCCTCAGGGTCCCAATGGACAGCTGTGTGGCGACAGTTGCCAGAGTTGGGGGGTCAGTTTGGGTGCCAACGTGCTTTACAGTGGAGGTCTGCTGTGATGTACCCTAAAGGCAAAGAAAACAATAGCGTGGACAAAATAAACATATGAATCACTGGTTTGGTGGATATTAATCCAGAAGACACAGCAACATGACAATATAACGTAAATGTAAGTATTGTCGGAGCCATTGTGACACTACACTCTTTGTCTTTGCGTCGGCCAACCGCTCGCTCACTAGCTAGCTGCTAGCTAACTTAGCAAAGATATTAGCAAACGTTTGTGTTAGCATATCACCAGTGTGTCTGATTACTATGGAAGCCCATTCCCGCCACTCAATAAAATAAAAAACGCAATTCTGACTTTATATCTCAGAGTTCTGACTTTATATCTCGGAATTCTGACTTTATATCTCGAAATCATGACTTTTTTTTTTTCATGATTCTGAGTTTATATATCGGAATTCTGAATTTTTTTTTTTTCTTGCAAAAAAGTCTGAATTGTGAGATATAAAGTCAGAAGTGGAAGCAAAAGTCACAATTGCGAGGAAAAAAACCTCACAACTGAGTCATTTTGTATTTTATTGAGTGGCGGGAATGGGCTTCCATAGATTATGCTGCCTCCTCGATAAAACATAAAATATTTTGCCGATATACTTACGGGTTGCGGGTTTGGAGTTGGACCAGGTTGCGGGTTTGGAGTACCGTTAGGGTCCAATAAAGTTGGAATTGCAGTATCCTTCAAAAGTAACTTATCGGCAAATCCTGCTTTGTGTTGTGCGAGGTTGAGGAAGCAATCGGCGCTGAAATGGACTGAACAAACACTCAAGTTCTGACTAAACTTCTGTGGAACGTGGGTGAAGAGAAACTTTAGCCACTCCATTCTAATGAGTGGATCCTTTGGAAGGCTATGAAGTGAAACTACAAATCGTGATTCCTGACAGCCAACAACTGCACAATGTTTTCTGGACATTCTTTTCCGTGCTATGCTAATTTATGCTACAGACAATAGGGTTTGTTACTCCGCATTCAGTTACCGGGTGGGCAATGGCGGACAGTGCTAGAGGCACATCACAAAATTAGGGAAGTCCAAACTGCTCGAGGCACAGTTTCCTTATATGGACGGTGTGGGTTTAGTTGGGGCCGTGCGTTTTGATAATTCCATGAGGTTTAGATAGCGCTTCCAACTCCGTTATAATCAAAGAGGCAAGAAAAATCCTGTTTTCCACAATATGGGACCTTTAACTTGGTGCCACCAAACTTTATTGAGTGTAAGTTATATAGTCAGTGTAAAGTTTTATACAACAGTTATCTTGTCTGAAAGGGAAAGTCAGGCTAAACTCCAAACTGGCGTACTCCTACATATCATTCACCACTTGCACTAATTTCACGAGTGGTTTGTACGTCATGTACCATTCCCACAATCCACCAAAATACACAGTGGAATAACGATAGCAGCGTGAACCAAGTCTAAAAGCCGAGACGTTATTGAATTTAGTGCTGTTTGGTGGATTATCTGTAAACCGAATTTACAAATGGAACCTAACTATTCGTAGACGGCCCTACATCATGTTACACAAGGAGTGTATATGTTTGACGATAAGCAAACAGCATAAATGTGGCGGATTTTGAATGGAGGTCGGCGTGACACGCTGCGGCTACACTTTTTTGGAGCGTCAACAAGGTGGGAGAGGCAGAAATATAGCTTTGCTTATAACGGTATTACAAGAAAAAAGACTATAGCCTACAGTATAAATTAAATAAGAAGCTGACCTGGAAAACCTACAATTATCCCAACGCTTCCGTTTTATCTTTGTTTTGGTTGTACTGTAGTTCCTGTAGCCCCTATTTTTTCCAAAACAAACGGAGACTCTCTCAAGAAGTCATGTTTTATCGTTAAGGCTGAATGGTTGAATTCTGCATCAAAACAGACCAGTGGGTCAATTTACACGGTTCTTCGCGAAATTGCATTAAGTTCGGATGTAACATAGCCTAACTAACTGAGACTTTACAATGCATTTCTCACCAGACGCGTGTTGCAAGTTCGGTTACGTTGGCTAGTTTAGCGTGTTTTTCTTGGTTGGTGGCGTATTGTTCCAAGAAAGCCGCAGAAATATATTAACTCTAGTAGGTTAACGTTAATGTTGCAATACACAGTCTGTGACAAAACCAATGTGGCTTTATAACGTTAGTATCCGGCAAATCTAAAACTCACACACTTCCTTGTTTTGGAACTTGCGCATGCGTAATCGCCTGTATAGTGGTTAACGTTATGCTGCATTCATGTCCCATGGGAAAGACAATTGCACTGTTCCAATACCCTGAGCTATCAGGTGGTAAATACGAAAAATACCGCTCAACACAGCTTTCGGGTGGTAAATATTACTTAAAAATACCGTTCACATCAGAGGAAGACGAAGAACGTGGTGACATCCACACCCACATACAAAATCATTTAATTTTATTAATGAATTTAATCAAATTGCAGGCAACATTACTCGGTTTTATTCATTATTTGGACCTAAGTCTATTTTTATTATCTCGGACTGCCAACATTGATGGATTTACTGCCATGTTTGCAGCCTGTGTTGATAGATTTCTGCAATTCGTAATGCCAAGTGGGAGCTCGATTATTATTATTAGGGGAGTGTCTTATGTTATCATTGTTATTTTCCATTCTGTCTATTAAAGCTAATCTAATCTAGTAAACTAATAACACCTATGACACAGGGAAGGCTGGTCTATATGGTAGGGAAGAAAATATTCCACAATTTTTAAAAACCTTTTCCTTAAAAAGTAGGGTGTTAGTCTTGTGTAGGCCTAGAGTAGACCTAAATAGCTACACATTTTTGCAATGAAGTGTCCAACTCATTTTTTACAGAAACAGGTATTTATTTTATCTACTGTCTGTTTCTGCTGTGCCCCTGGCTGGCTGTTGAGTGTGGCTGTAGCAGTCCGTTGAGCCATTTTCTCTGAGCGCTGCCTCATCTGCTCGTGTTGCAAAGGAAACATGGAGGATGCTGGAGCCAATTTTTAAGCCATTTAAACTTATCAAGACTATGTTGGCCGTGTGGATGTCGGCCAAGGTCACCAGGCCACAGAGACGGCCATTTTGCGGCACCACCTGTGAGGTTATAATAAGGTTTTGTTACACGCTGGAATCTGCAACATTCAACAAATCCCAAGCTTTCATTACATATTGTCACTGTTGGGTGAAATTCACCCCCCCAAAAATATGCAAAATTTTAGTTATGAGGTTTTCATATGACAACAGTGATATTTCTGAATTCTCTGATTTGACTTCAGGGTGTTAGATTTATGATGGGTTCCATTCAAAGTTGGAAGTGGGAAGCTCAGAAAAACCAGAGAAGAAACATGGACGCTCTCAAGATTTTCTTGACCCAACGTAAAATCCTGTTTCCCATGTAACAGCTGATGTTATGTCAATGATATTTGGCAATGTTAGAGTAGAACAGAATAGATGTTTATTGTCCTCAAAGGAAATTTGTTTCCACAGCCAGTACCGGTAGCTAGCAAGTTAGCATGGAACGTGAGCAACTGTAGGTGCAAATTACATTTCAGATTTATATGCTTAACGCCATGTTGACGTCAGATAACTGCATCAAGAAGCCTTGGGGTTAAGAAATCTTGCTTGAGTTTCTTAATTGGAATTCCAGCTTAACTGAAGGGCGTTCCACTGCTTTTTTCCTATTAGCAGGAAGTTGGAATTTCCACATTTCTGACATCTCTGGAATGCAGTTCTCAACCCCAAGTTTTCCCAGATGTAGTGATATCACTTCAACATGGCAGCATACACTATAAACGCCACACAGCATTACTTTTAACTTGTTTATAATCCCCCGGGGGGGGTATCCTAGGATGTGGCAATTCCTGGTATTTATGGTGATTTTGGTTCTTGGAGGTGTGAAGTAATCACAGTAAAAAAAATTGAATCATGTTCCTATGCCATTTCCCCACAGTCACCAACTATAAAACACGCCCCTTGTACAAGCCAGTCAGATTCTGCTCCAGTTTCTATTCAGCGTTCTAGTTCTCCAGTAGACACTGGACTGTCTGAAATCGACCAATCAGCGCTAAGAGGAGGCCGTGCCTTCCAGAATGGCCAGCCAATCAGAACAGTGGCTCATTAGTGTAAGAGGTTGCTTATGTAAAACAACCTATTTTCTTGTAGGTGGGAAACACTGGGAAGTGAATAGCTAAAGCTATACTAAACAATTTTTGTTTGGTTATGTGTTTTATAGACACCAAAAAAAAAAGCAAATGATACCCCTCCTTTAAGTTCCATTTTCAGCATTCCGTGACCTTAAATCTGTCAAAAGACTTGTGTGGTGAATGGTGGTGAAGTTGTAGGCAACATACAGTTGCTCATGTTCTATGCTAACTAGCTACCTAACAGAGGCAAATATTACCATAACATTAGTTGTTAGACTGGGAACAGGATTTTACATTGGGCAAATTAAACCTTGTAGGTGTCCATGTATTTTTTTGTCTGAGCTAGACCACTGGAACACACAGAGGTTGGAATTATGACCTACCAACTGGGAATTTCCCACTTCCGGCTTTGAAATGAACACAGAATTGGTAGGCTACCTTGACACTGATGACGTCAAAACGAGACAACAAACCCTCCAGGTCCTTTTCGTGGAAGTACTGATCCATATTATCAATCAGAAGACTGACGCCCTGGCAGGCGGAAACCAAGAGGTTTACAATTAGTCTTTGCACGGAAAATCCACCAGAGAGCGAAACAACAGACTCTTTGTGAACGTTCAAAGGCGACATTACCTGGCTCTCAACCGTGTTTCCAGCACACACGGCAGACTTGTTGGTCTTAATCATGTCCATCTTGGGCTCACCTCCGACATTCTTCTTGTAGGCCCATCTCGTGTCCTCGCTTTGGAAAGGAGCCACGTGAAAACCTTTGATGCTATTCAGCGTGGTCAGGGCCAAGTTAGCAGTTTCGACGTTAGAGAACGTCACCAGGCCACATCTGTGTCCATTTTTCACTCTGATCTACAACATGAGGGGAAAAATGTACTAACCTACTATCATTCCAACAGAACTATCATTTTGCTGCAGACAATATATAAATTCTATTCTTCAATGTCTATATTCCATCTTGGTAATTCCTCTTCCTCCTGGACAAAAACTGATTCACTATGCTTGGTATTCTATAAAATGATCCTTTCCTCCCTTTTACAGCAAAATCAAACTAGGTTTCGACTGATACACCAAGTAATTCCACATATTCAGTGTTTTCCCCCAGAATCTTATTCCTATCAGGATGGAAACGCCCCTGAACCATCATTTAGAACACTGAGATTCTCCACTGAAACCCAGGAGATTATTATTATTATCATTATCAGTAATAGTAGTAGTAGTAGTAGTAGTAGTATGATCATAAACATAATTGCTTCCTGCAGTGATGCCTCATTGGTAACCACCCTTCTAACATTCCATGACAACACAGTGTTATTTTTTGTGTTCTGTTTTGCTTTCATGTACATTCAAACAGCAACATAAGTTGTTATTGACACATGATGAAGAACAGCATGAGATGTGTTGTAATCGGACCGTGCATGTGTTGAATATGACAACGCCGACTTGATCAAGTTGACATTTCACATTACCTCAACGCTAGTGATTTCTCCGAAAGGGCAGAAGACGTCTACCAGATGATTGCTAGTAAATCCATCTTCCAGCTGGGTCAAAATGAGTTTGATACTCTGGCAGGGAGAAGGTTTTCATCAAAATTGATCTGACATCTTCAAGTGGTGAATGCTGTGTAGTTAAATCACGGTACGACAGTTAGATTTGTCCATCCCTACCTCTACGTTGGTCCGATTCTTCGTAAAGTCTTTCCCCAGCCAACTCTCCAAGCAAATACTCTTGGGAAACTCACATTCCCCAAGCCCTTCCGCCTGTTTTTTACCAGCCAAGGCTTCACCGTTGGCAAAATGTGTTCCAGGGGCGTTCCTGTTCATATTGTATGTAAGATGATGTAGAAAAAGTAATGAAAAAGAGCAGGTACGGGTATTTGTCATTACAGAACTCACACTAGCAGGTGCACAGCAGCAATGCTTTGTTGGGCTTTTGATTGGAACTTGATGATGACATTCACTTCCACATGGAGACCATTCACATTCTAGTCTAGGCTGCAGTGTTCAATAGGCAATATCAAGTGGGGTCAAATACACACAGATATGGTTTCATATGGTATTCAGCTATGATTAAATAATTATTCATTCAATGATAGGTCTTGATATCAACAAGCTTTATGTATGTTGTATGATGATTCGTTTAGAAAAGTGTGTAAGGTTCAGACAAATCCCCCTATTTTTGTCTTTTTGGGGGAAATGTAGGACTGTCTTCCAAGTGATATTAGATGATAATAATCTCACTTAATGCCAGGAAGAGAGTAGCGTAAAGTGGGGCAATGTCAAAACATATGAAAGAAAGAACCTGTAACATTTTGAGTGCCCAATGTACAGAATGGGTAATTCTTACTGGTCATTGCATGTTGTTAAGGTGCATAAGTTCTATGTGTATCAGAGACGTACGGCCCTGAATGTGCTGATGAGACTCTGTAAGACAGGAGTTTTTTTCAATTTTGTATGTCCATAAACCAAATGTCCAGTGTATGTGATGCAACCCTTCTTTTCATCTCTTGGCCTGGCTAGTCTTGGGATGCGAGAGGAAGCGAGTAAACCGTGTCCTGCCAGGTGGAACGTTCTCGCACGCGCCACATTGAAGTGACATTTGGAGTGTGGCGCCTTGTGCACAGTACCTCCTTCCCCTCCATGGATGACTGCTGTCTAGTTTTATCCACATAGAAATGTTTCAGAAAGTTCAGATTAATGTGTAATTCATCTCTGTCTGCCCCAAATGAGCCTCATCTTCCTCATGGAGGTAGACCACCTAAAAGAAATTTCTTCAGCTGACGTGTGTCTGTGCGTTATTGTTGAACTTTACGCAACGATCTTGTAAGCTGTCTGACATCTCACCAGCAATGAACCAAGATTGATTCTTTTTATTCCCCTAAATGGCCATAGATCCAACTGCAAGAACATAATGGGCAAAATAGACGATGAATTGTTGTTAATGAGGTTTAGTAAGAATTTGAAGAGAGACGCATCAAGGCCATGTGGACTGGACATGGACTCAAGGCGCCATAGCACCATCCTGATGTTGACCTGTGCTGTGGCCGTACTGGTTTGAGTCTGTGGAGAATGGAGCATCGCTGGCTGTAAGGTGGCACCTTGGACAGTATCAGACCCCGTCCTCTTCCCCCGGGGAGCCGAACCGGCACCAGCAGCCTGTATGGACGTCACAGGGACATTAGTCCGAGTGCGGAACTGAAGGATTTTAATGAGGAGGAAAAGATGAACCAGTGAGGATCAGTTGCCACCTCCAGACAGGTTCCCTTCTTCAGCATCCACCGTCTGCAGCTGGTATGAGGTGGCGGGACAAGAAGGCCAGGGTGGAGGTTCCTGTACTTTCAAATGAATCTGCTCAGAGAATGAATTTCTATCTTATTGGTGAAGAAAATAAAGTTTGAAACACAAGCAGCTGAATCAGTGTTTATATAATGATAAACAAATAAGTGACTGCTGTTGATAGTACTGCTGAAGAAAGTCAACTCAGTTCTGAAACTCAGACAATGAATATGTGATTACATTAGATTGGATGAGACTGTGACGTTAACTCAAAATTATTAGAAATCATGAGTAAATTGAGGAAACAGTTCTTTTGATGGAGAAACGGTGTAAGACTATGACAATGACGTTTTTTTTGGTTTTTTTTATCAGATTGGTATTGATCTGAGTTTGGCTTTTTTCCTGAAATTACAACAAAAAATGTTATGTTCCCTGGCACTTCTACCCATTCACCAAAATGGAGACTGCATTTGTTTTGTGACCTCTTTTATTTACTATTCCATGGTCTCTAATATGAATTTTCTTTTACCTCTGATATAAGGAAGGCCTAATATTTTTTTTAGGACTTAATGGTAATTGAAGTTCAATAATGCTGGTGATCTGTCCACTAGATGGTGCTGATATCTCACTGATATGGACTAAATACCATATGAAAACCACTCAGTGCTTTATGCTTGATTGTACTTTGCACCCTCTAATTGCCAAAATTGCCAGGTGATTCATCTCAAAGAACCTTTAAGAATTCATGCAACACTGTTTCCTGTCTCTATGAACCAGTAATCCCTAAAAAATCACCTTACAGTTTCATTCATTCACATAAATTCATCTGCTAATTCATGCAAAATCCCCTTAAAATTAATCAAGGGAGTTATTAATGGAGGAGATCCAATCGAAACCTCCTTAAACACCCCCTTAATCTTGACTCCTTTCTTTCTAATATAATGTAAAATTCAGAGAGACAGGAACTTTTCCATTAATTTCCTTTTAATAACCTGTAAACCTGCACAAAAGGCATGAAAAATCCCTTAATTACTAGAGTCTCTGTGAATCAACTGAACCAACCCATGAATAAATCCCTTATAAACCCATGATACTAACCTTACTTTATTAAAGCTATGTTATTTTTAATGGATAATGTTTATGTAATGGCATGACATTTCAGAGATAAAATTTGTTTTGGGGTTTTGTTTCATTGTGTTCTCCTCAACTTCTGCAGGGGGTTGATAGGATTATTCATTTCTGGGTTTCAAAACTCACTTTCAATGCATTTTTCATTCACAAACTCAACACACTATGCAGTGGAAACACACGACATATATAACAATCAAAGGCAACATCCATTAACGTCTGGTCCTGCTTCCTTCTCTGGCTCATTCAGATTTAAGAAGGCAGAGGGCAGCAGACCTTCAGTACGGTTCTTACATAAGCACGTCTGCATGTATGGATGGATGTATGTGTATGTGTGGGGCTTGTATTTGTTTGGCCCGCAGTTTATTCAGATTTATCAACAAACCTGAGCTGACTGGGAGGCAGTAAGGGAGAAGGAGAATAAGAAGAGTACAGATCAAGTTAAACAGAGACGACTAATGATGCAAATAAAGGAAAAGTCACTATAATTTTCCTGTAATATTCCTATATGGATTTGTAGTGTGTCTGTGTTGCTCAATAGTGAGCTTATAGTACATTATTGTATTTTTTTTTTTAAATCTCACTACTGAGGACCACAGACACACTATAAGTCCCTATAGGAATATTATTGAAACATTATAGTGATTTTTTGTTGTTTCATTTTTACTTTGTATTCGAATATATGGATTTTTTTTTTTTAGAATGAACCTCTTCATATTGAAAAGGAAATTACTAAGGTATGTTGTTGACGAAAGTAAAAAATTCTTAACAAAGTGGAAGAAATTCACTGTTTCTAATAGATTTCTATAATAGGTTTAAGGAAATCTTCTTTCAATGCCCCTTCTGTGCAAATGCAGCAGAGTCATTGTTACATGTGTTACATTGTTACATGTTGTTTCTCCAATTCTTTCTGGAAAGAATTGGAGAATTTCTTTGTCTCAAGAAACTATTTCATATTTAACAGAAAAGGTTTTCTTCTTTTTCTGTTAATACCTACTATAACAATAGAAGTGTTGCTGATACTGTGAAACGTATTGTGTCTTTTGGCTAAATATCACATACATGAATCTAAAATACAGAAGTACAGTCCCAATGTAACATGTTCTTAATTGAAATGAAAGTGCCTTCATGCATCCTTGTTAAAATTAGCTAATGTCAAAGCAGTAAATAAGCAAAATCGTATTGTATATGACCAAATTCCCCTGTACAGTGTTCATATGTTAAGAAAAAAAGTGTCACATTCGTGCCCGGTCCCGCCCCTTCGCCATAATTGGTCAATCGGAACTGTTTCCGTACCTCGATCAGGCGTTGGCGTCCCTTTAAACCGCACGCGGCGAGGACTGTGGAGGCTTGCGTGACTGTTCGCCAGTGTGCGCGCTTCCGCGCGCTTCCCATTGGCCGCCAACGCCGTGTGGGCGGGACACGACGCTCTGACTCAGCGTCTGAGTCACCCCACGACCTGTCTGTCAAGCAGAACGTCTTGCTGCGTTCACGGACTGTGGGAGAAATCGACGAAGCGGGAGAACTGTTGTGAAGCTGTCAAAACGCCATGATTGAAGTTTTCTATAGATTTGTTCACATTTACCACACATGCATTTAGTGAGTGATAACTCTGAATTAATGTTTTACATCAAACCAAACACTGCAATGTTTTTATTTATTTATTTTGCATATATTAAAATGCAGCATTCAACAGTATTGAGATTTTAAAAAAGAAAATATTCAGGGGAAAGCCAAAAAACCCTCAGGGGATTTGAGAAAAACCCAAAAAACAGTATACAATATTTCACTATGTATTACACATAATACCCCTGAGTCATAAGTTACTAGTAGGACATCATCTTTTCAGTTAGATTTTCAGTTGTATTACAATTACTTGTGAGGCACTTTCACCTAACATTATCGACATGCCTACTTGCCCTGTTCACCCAATAAGAGCTTTCTGAATGTACGTATTAATGTGTAGCTGTATAGGAACTACTTTTCAGTGTTTATTAATGCTTTATTACATAAGGCCTTGCAAAAATGTTGTTGACACAAACATGTCCTCAGTGGATTACATTACCACACATAGTTTGCCATCTGAGAAATTTGGTTTTGATATTGTTTGGAGTTTAGAATGAAAGTAAATGGCCAGGAAAATAAGTTGTAACATTTGACAAGTGACCTATGTGATGGTAATTGTTCATTTTATTTTGTTTTGTTTGAAATTAATACAATGACTATGCCATTGCCCTACTTGAATACAGGTATTCCCTTGTTGGTGACGTCAGAATTCAGGAAGTTAGAGAAATTGGCGGTCCATCAAACAAACCCTCCATTCTCAGCTAGTATTTCCTACTATTGACCACCTGAGAGCCTGATGTGAACGGTGGTGGCTCGTGGCTCCGTCTTCCCCACGGTACGTGAATGCCGCACCAGACTGGCTGCTCTTACATGACTTCGCATTGGCCCCGATCTGTGACATTGGAGACACTGGACTGAGCCAGCGGGCCAGCTGATTTTAGGTAAATTAGAAATTAGACATCCTAACTGTAGCGGGGATACGCTTTCTACGGCAACCAAAAACTCGAAGGCGAATTCTGATAGATATTTTTTCTTTTTAGTTACTTTAACACCGTGCTGGACGTATCTGCCATCGAGGGTGAGTGTCTTAAACTGAATCTACAACTCTTCTCCTGTGTAACGGTTTTATTCGTTGTTGTTGTTCTTCCATGTGTTTTTTAGGTTATCTCCCTATATCTCTATCTGTGTGTAGCCTGCGAATGTGTGTGTGTATGTACGTCTGCGGGGTTCCTCCTTATTTGAACACATATAAACATCTTAAGAAAGTAGCCCAGGCTAAACATTAAGCTACACGTTTGGCTTTGTGGAATGAATGGAGAAGTATTCTTGCCTGCCTACTTCAGTCAAGCTTTTACAATAGGAAGAGCACAGCGTGAGTTTAGCCCCGATACGTGCCGTTCTATCTCGTGCGGCGAGAATGAGGCGCCAATTCCCTTAACAAAATCAGCTAGTTTAAAGTTCCCTTCCTTAAAGTAAAGGTACATGCGTGGTAGAACACGACTTAAGGCCTTTTACGAATTACTAGGAGCCACTGCTCAATTCGGCATATATCTGATACACCAAGCACCACTTGGTCCCATAAAATCTTAACTTTAAGTAATGGTTCCCCTGTTATTCTGATGGCGTTCCTCCACCAAAATTCACAGTGGAACGGCCGTAGTGGGCAGCGCGAACCAATTCTAAAAGTTGAATTTTTATTGAAAGAAGCGCTGTTTGGGGAAGTATCTGTATGCCGAATTTATCGGAAGACTCTTTTGATTCGTAAAACATCTTCACTTACATTCTGCGAAATATGTAACTTGGTCGATAAGCAATGCAACATTAAACTGTCTGCATTTGTGAATAGACTTTGGTTCACAGATGTCTCCGTACTCGATAGAACGGAACGTATCGGGTTTGAATAAGCTGTAGGTTGGCCACAGTGCTCTCTCTCTCTCTCTCTCTCTCTCTCTCTCTCTCTCTTGTCGCCCCGGGGAAAGCAGGACGCATTTGCCGCTATTACTGCTGCTGCTGCCTGCATTATATAACCAAGTTCTCTTTGAGCTCGCGCACACCATCACTGACTGACAGACATATCCTGATGTGCTGCCGTGCTGCTCCGCTAACGTTACAGCACAATAATGGCTTTAGCTACTTGCGACCTGATCTATTACACACATATGGATAGGTGGTGGTGCGTGCGTGCGTGCGTGCGTGTGTGTGTGTGTGTGTGTGTGATGCACACGTGATCCACATGCACTCATGCACGTGCGCGCACGCACTGAACATACATGCACCCACACTCACACTCCAGGTTCAACATTATTTCAAAACCTTCTCTCTCTCTGTCTTGGCCAACCCTAAAAAAAACCTATAGGGACTTTATAGTGACCTTATCATATTTAATGGTATTCTTTATTTCCTATGGTATCACTATATTGCTGTAATATTCATATAGGGATTTACAGAGTGTCTGTGGTCCTCAATAGTGAGTTTATAGTGACCTTATTTTCTTCGTCTATTACTATATGATTTTTTGTGGTATATATTTTTTTACGCATAGTAGTTGCATGATATTTTAATCTTTCCCTGTGTTATTTGTATAGTGCCCTTCTAAAATGTATTGTAGGATTACTATAGTTGTAAGGGAAGGCATGGGTAGTGTCAGTGGCTCGCCTTGGCCTGGCTTGGTCTGGCCTGGCCCGGGTGAATCGGCTGCCGTCAAATGGCCGTGGCTGCCGGAGGTTTGTCAATGAGGGATTACACAAGCAAGCGGGCTTCTAATTTAGCAGCTAATCCAGATTAAGGTGCCGTGCTCCTCTGTGTTCCCGGCCTGGGGCTCAGACACTGCGGCCCATCAGGCAGGACCCATCCAGCGTTCACTGTCTGCACGCTGGGATGATGCATTCAAGGTTCAAGCTTCAGTAGCTTATTGCCATATCAACCAAGGCAGCTAGGAATCATCTGCCATCAAACTGGCCAAACCTGCTTATATCAAAAAGACTACATTTCTGGGGACAAAGTGGAGAAATGTATCTGCTCTTCTTCTCTGGTGTTTATACCAGTTAAGAACACGCGAAGAAATAGCTGAACATGAGCATCAATCCAGACTTCATTTTGTTATGCTAGGCTTTCCGAGCATGAGTAACTGCCGGCTATCAGATGTCAACATCTGTCAACAGCATTCTGGGGTTATTCCCTCTAGTTGGTACGATTACATTCTCACTCCTAACGAACCGCACCGCAGTTCTCTTGGAAGAGGGCTGAGATCTGCGTTTTCAGGCGTCCCGGTGCCGTTATTCGGTGCCGCCCGCGTTGGAATGGCCAAAACGAACCGAGCTAAAGGAGAAAACGCTTCCGAGTCCGAATAGAGTGAGCGAAAGGTTGCAGGTCCAAATCCTCAACAAAGAGTAAGCGCCTGTCCTTTTTTAAAAAATGTTCTAGAGCGAGAAAGTGGCCCCTCTGGCTGCTCCCAGAGGTTTGGCCTACAGCTTAGACAGACCGGCCCCTAGCTCAGTGGTTCTCAACGTGCGGTCCGGGGACCACCAGGGGTCCTTGAGGGGGTTCCAGGGGGTCCCCAGCAAATTGATGAATTAAACTTCAGCATTATTTCATTTACAAGAAGTTAACACAATTAGAGAATGTAGAAGAATGACTGTTTTGATCATAGCTTTACTGTTATCTCTCTACCTACAATACAGCTAGTCATGGAATTCTGGACAAAATCATATCTGACAATAAAAATATTCTCAGATTTGAGTCCGAGAGACAGAATCTCATCAAATGGGGGTCCGTGGCTCTAATGTGGACTACATTTGAGGTCCTTGATATAAAAAAGGTTGAGAATCACTGCCCTAACTGACAGGTAAACCATGACCTGCTCACTGATTCTTGAACTTCATAATCACACTGTGTGTAATATCGGGGTCAGTTGCTCCATTTCTGTTTTGTCTGAATCCTGATCGGGTCAGTAGTGCGGCCTGCTGGTTTCGTGGTTGTGGGTTTTTTCTGTCTCTCTCCTTTTATGCGTTTGGCCTTCTCTATGGAGAATCTGAGCGAGCGCCTGAAAGAGAGGGAGAGCTCTGTGTACTATAAATAGGCAGCGGGAGAGTAGCTGCGATGATAGCATCAACACAGAATAATCCCTCAGTAGGACTGGCGTAACTCCACCGGACTACACCACCGGCCCTCGCTTGGAAGCGGTCTCCCCCTCTCTAATAGCCTTTTAGCGGGGGGTTATCCAGCGGACTTGAACCCCTGACCTTCTGCTCGGTCTCTCTGTGTGTAAATGCTGCATTAAGCTTGTTAATGTGGGACCTCTGGGGGGGGGGGGAGCGGGCAGGGGATGCTTCGCCGTGGGCCTGTGCGGTCTAAGTTTAGAGTAATCCTTTTAAGTTTGTAGTTTGCAGGGGGGGCTCGCCAAGTCAAGTCAGTGGGCCCGGGGTGCAGGTCATGCACCGGCAGGGTCGTGGGCTTGAACTTGACATTGAGCATTTTGTCGAATTTCATACTGTGTTCTCTCTGTAATCCATCTTTGGTCCATTGTTGATGTGGTGGATATGATGCAGTTTAATTGACTACATATTTAATGTAGAATTGAGCGTTTCTACACACAAGTATGCATAATGTATTATTATAGCATTATTCTGGGTTTCAGTGAAGAGTTTTAGTGTCCCCATGGTCTATGCTGTTTGAGAGGCTTTTCCAGTTTTTTCGCATGAATATGATCAAATTTAAAGATACTGAATATCAGCACAAAATTTCGACTAAGAGCAGCTTCAATACAAAAACCCATATTGGTTGAAACCTAATTGCACTATCTCTTAAATGTTATTGTATAGAACAGTGGTTCTCAACGTGGGGTCCGGGGACCACCAGGGGTCCTTGAGGGGGTTCCAGGGGGTCCCCAGCAAATTGATGAATTGTTAAACTTCAGCATTACATTTCATTTACAAGAAGTTAACACAATTAGAGAATGTAGAAGAATGACTGTTCTGATCATAGTTTCTCTGTTATCTCTCTACCTACAATACAGATAGTCATGGAATTCTAGACAAAATCATGTCTGACAATAAAATGATATTAGATTTGGGTCCGAGAGACAAACTCTCATCAAATGGAGGTCCGTGGCCCTAATGTGGACTAAATTAGCTGTCCTTAATATGAGAAAGGTTGAGAATCACTGGTATAGAATATATCAATGAGCCTGTTATTATAGAGCTGCCTTATAACAGCTAGGGCTTTTAAATACATGTTGTCCATGTTGCATACTTCATTTCTCACCCAGGAGCCTGCAGCCAGTCACAGCCATGCAGGTGGTGTGTAGCGAAGCTGTTTTTGCCCGAAGCTGGTAATTGATCAATAGGGACATCAGAGACAACTTGATCAAATACATTGTCCAATTGTCCTGGTGCTTTCCTGCAGTAAAAACCTCCAACAGCAAGCCTTTCATCACAAGTATCAACAGCGATATTCCAATAGAAGATACACTAGGTTTTTGCTTCTATTTGTAGGATTTTGAAGTCATTAAATCATAAGTCAGCATTAGATGTGTGAAGTGCTTGTAATGATATTGAAGTGTGCAGTGCATAACACTCATTGCCATTCATATTTTGGAAGATCTAAGCGCCTTATCACTGCTCTAATGCCATTCCAGAGAATAGGGGGAGCAAAGATGAGACGTGCACGTGTGTGTGTGTGTGTGTGTGTGTGTGTGTGTGTGTGTGTGTGTGTGAGAGAGAGTGTGTGTGCGTGCGTTGCAGCTCGTCTCAGCGCCTTTACCCTGAGCGGAGTGTACACCAACATAGCCCCACCCCTTCAGGCACTGACCTCCTTTTCATTCAAACAGGAAGCACCTTTTCTCGCTTCTTTCCCTCTCTCTCTCTCTCTCTCTATGTCTGTCTGTCTCTCTCTGTCTGTGTGTGTGTGTGTGTGTGTCACCTCTTGTCTCTGAGGTGTCATAGAATCCAGCATCAAAACAGAAGGGACAGTATATCTCCATATTTTCCATGCAGACCTACTGCATTATGAGCCATCACAAGCACACTTTTGAGCACATTATAAGCATTGCAATGAGAACACGATATGCTGTAATATCCCATGATGTGTAAAAAGTGTAATAATTCATTGTATTTATTTTTATTAGATTTTTATTCTTTTTGGTAAGTGCTCCATATAAATATAAAACTAAAAACTCAAAAGGTTAATATTTTTTACAATTAATTTGAATTAATTAATTTTGATAAGTGCTTTATAAAAGAAGTTTATTATTATTTTTACTACTTGGGGCAACCGTTTAACTCCTAACACAGCCACAGCAGGTTCATAATGTATTATAATGCATGACATATATGCAGCATAATGCATGTTATTCTCTGATGTAGTTATAATGTAAGAATAGGGCACATATGTTTATAATGTGCCTCACAATGCAGCCAAATATAACACAAACTGTTGTGCAGTATCACAGTCTTGCAGGCTAATGAGTGTGGAAGCATTGTGCTGGATTCATAGATCCTGAGGAGACAAGACGAAACAAGTTCCTGGGATCGGGAGCACCTATGCATGCATAACACACACTCACACACACACACACTCACACACACACACACACACACACACACACACACGCACAAACAGGGGGATCGGATGTCAGAATAGCAGCGTTTGCAGAGCAGGCCTCTTGACAGGAGCCAAGAGAACAAAGTATTAATAATGGATAAGCCTACCTTCAGAGAGAGGAGATAGATAGATAGATAGATAGATAGATAGATAGATAGATAGATAGATAGATAGATAGATAGATAGTGTGGGGGGTGGGTGGTTAAACCTTACATTTACTATGATTAGTATCTTAACACCACTCCACTACAGAGTCAGTACATTGCAGATTGTAGTTTTAGTTCTACAGATGTTTCTCAGACACAGAGCTGCTCTGGAGGCAGAAATAATCTGATTGGTTGAGTTAAACCTCAGTGGGCGGGGCCAAAGAACTACCATTTTTCAGAGCGCAGGTTAGCTAACTGGCAAAGTTCAATAGCAAAGAAGGAACTCTGGTCAAAATAGAAATGAAAACGTAAAAGGTAATGACTTCTCTTTTCATTCATTTATGACCATGGCATTCATGATGTTGGAAGGTCAAAATCTCTATATTTTTTTGTTAAAATACATGCTGCTAACTTCTTTAGTGTCGCTCTGTTTCACATAACATTACTGGAAGTTGAATGAAAACGGAATGAAGGCAAACACTGTTGCTGTGGGCTAACCAACACAATAACCACTTATTTTCTGATTAACTGCTAGGAGGCTACTTTCCTGGCCAATTTCATTACCGTTAGTTATTAATTATATACAATTTACTTTATGCACACCCCTTCTAGGTACACGCACATAGCCTACATGCAAAGTCATTCAGATTGGGAAATGCCTGACAGGTAAATAAAAATAGTCAAGACTAATTGCGATCACATGTAGGGCATAGGCTACTACTTTGATGCTTCTTTCTAAGTCATTTAATGAAACATGAAAGCCTTTCTGAACTCTGAAACTTTGTGTGTGTGTGTGTGTGTGTGTGCGTGTGTGTGTGTGTGTGTAAACCGAGACATCCAGTATCATCCAGCAGAAGCGCCTGGCGTGACAAAGCCTCTGAGCAAGTGAAACAGTGACAGAAATAAAATCACCAGCTGCTGTTAGCCTGTACTAAAATTTCGACTTCACGAATATAACTTTGATATTCAATTTAGTTTGTGAATCCATTCCAAAGGTTTTATATTTCATTCAGTGTTGTTAATGCAAGCCCTATGGTTATGCATTGAAAAAACAAAAGGAGTCTGAACGTCTTATTTTTGTTAAAATAAGTGAACAAAATTATGCCAATTGGGTGAGAAAGTGTCACTTTGCTTTCAATGCAAATCAAATTATTTTAAGTATCAAGTGTCATGAAATGTGTCAAATTGCATTGGAAACAAGTGGGATTACCTCACACCCCAGTGGCCAAATATTTCCCTTGTTTATTTGATATTTCAGATTTTAAGAGTGAACATAAGACTAAATGTGTGTTGTTTTGGATGTAAACTAAACAAAACACACATATTGAGTCAAATGTGCCTGTTGTTGGTATTTCACACGCTATAATGTTACCTCCCTCTGTATAGTGACTCACTGCTCCACTACCTGTATAAAAGTCCATGTTACATCATGTATCTCCACTGGAATACCCCCTCCCACGCACTCTTCCTTCCACTCTGTGTGTGTGTGTCACAGAGAGAGAGAATGTGCTGCAGAGTGCTTTATGTCTCAGTATGCTGTATACTGAGAATGACCAACATGCTGCATGACAATTTCAACATTACACATTCAAACTGTACTGCTACACAGCCACTGATGTCTGGAAACTGGAAACCAGAGCTTGCGTGTGAATTACATTCTATGCCGCATTCATGTCACATGGAAAAGATGGTAGATATGAGTTTCCCCACTTGAAAATACTCAGTTTTCAGGCGGGTATCTGGGAACTCCAGGTTTGGCAATGCACCCCGATTTGTCCTGACTTCCTGAGTTCTGACATCACCAACAAGGAAATACCTGTAGTCAGCGTAGGGAATGATTTATTCATGTCAAATAAGAATGAATAAAATGAACATGAGGCATTTTTGTAATCACAACTCTTTAAATGTCATTTATTCCCTGCAGGGATCAGTTAAGTATCATATTTATCATTATAACGATGATGAAATTAATAAGTTGAATAAAACAACAGTACACAATAGCTCTGTTCCTAGGACAGTCCTTAGTACTATTATGAAAAGTAGTGAAAAGTAGATTTTTACACCAATAATTTCAATTAAGTAATTAAGTAAAATCTCAGTAAAGTAACAGAACATCTATAGGACATTTTGGTGCTCTTTCCACCCCTGTCAGTAAAGTATGTACTAAGATATATGTATATACTTTACAGTATGTACTAAGATGTGCATATACTTGAAAGTGTGTACTCATGTAGTGTACATACTGAAAGTGTACTAAGATAGTGCACATACTAAAAACTGTATATTAATACAACGTGTATACTGAAAAAAGATTGTATATATACTAAAGAGTATGTTCTTAAACTATGTACTGAAAAGTGTGTACAAAGATAGTGCATATACTGAAAAGTGTGTTCTATGACAGTGTATATAGTGAAAGGTGAATACTAAGATTGTGCATATACTGAAAAGTGTGTACTAAGATAGTGTATAAACTAAAGAGTATGTTCTAAAACAGTCTATATACTGAAAAGTGTGTACTAAGATAGTGTATATACTGAAAAGTGTGTACTAAGACAGTATATATACTGAAAAGTGTGTACTAAGACAGTGTATATACTGACAAGTGTGTTCTAAGACAGTGTATATACTGAAAAGTGTGTACTATGATAGTGTATATATTGAAAGGTGAATACTAAGATAGTGTATATATTAAAAAGTGTGTTCTAAGACAGTGTATATAGTGAAAAGTCTGTCCTAGCACTATGCAGTAGTGTTTTTAGGGCAAATATTAGCTAAGTGAAGCACACGTACTGAGCAGACTTCAGCCACAGCCGGTGTTGAACGAGGGAGGGAGAGTTAGCAGGGCCAACCCTGATATTGGGATATTTGGCTTGCAGCCGCTGTATGATTATGGCATAATGATTATACACTTTGTTATACAATGCTGTGTCAGCTTGGCAGCCGCTCAAGTGGCTGATATCTGTGTCAGTGGCGCAAAGTAGCATTTGGGGAGATTACTGTTTGGGTCTCTGACTGAATGATGATGTGTGTAACGCCATAATTTGGTGTTTGTGTGGAGGCAAGGAGTGTGTACTTGGCGTGGCTAATTCACACACTCTTTCATATTGCACACAGCTGGTCCTGCATGCGCGTACACACACACACACACAGTTGAAATGCATTGGATTGATACTTTAGTATACAGTGATACTCTATATTACATTGGGTTGCCCTATCATGCAGGCAGACAGATTATACAGTATATTATATACTGCACTGACAATATAGTGCATTTTTATGTTGCTTGTTTATTCAGATCCCCATTAGTTGGGGCCACAAGAGAGATTCAACATATTATAACGTGCAGATATACTGTATACAGTGCAAATAAGGACTTGAATAATGCATTATATGTACATTTTAAGAAAGTGTATCAGAGTATGCAGTGTGTGTGTGTACATGTGTGTGTCTGGGTGGATGTGGCTGGTTTTCATGGCTCTTGGCTGGCTCGTTCTACTGCGGATTGTTCTGTTCAATAATTCATGTGGAGGACAGCGGACGCATCCCTCTGGCCTGCACGGATCGTGTGTGTGTGTGTGTGTGTGTGTGTATGTGTGTGTGTGTGTGTCTCTGGTCTGGTCAGGTGTTTGTGTTTGTGCTGGGTTTGTATTGTGTTTCTTTGTGTTTACTGGGATTGATGCTGCGACATGCCAGTTTGCTGGGTCAGACTGGGCTGCCTTGGAAGGATTTGGGGGGGAAGACCGGATTAGACTAGATTGGTCCGGACCGGAATGGACTACTGGACCGGAGCAGACTAGGCTCATTCCTCCGCTTTTCCATTCTATTTGCTGTTCTTTTCCCGAGGCCTGCGGAAGCCGCTCGCATCCTCAGGTTTTCCACGTCGTGTTGCCCGCTCCATTTCACTTTCCCTGCCCGGACCTGTTTGTTTGAGCGGTTTTGGCTGAAAGTGCTTTGGAAGTAAATCATTTTTCTTTCAGGTTTGGTTTGGCTCGGCGTCTCCGTGCCGAAGGAGAAAGTTAAACTAAATATTTAGTAGTCCGGTTTGTTTTTCTCCCTCCAGTCATCGCCCTCCCCCTCTGATTCTACAAAGATGAATTTGATTTTGTTACAAACTAAAAAAAATCGTTCAGTGGCTGCAACAGCTGTCCCCGAATATATCTGTTGCTGTGTTAATGCCTTGGAGACTTCAGCAACGGATAATAATAGGATACAGCAAAGAAAAATCGAATATAAATAAGTATAGAGCAAATGGGGGGTATTAGACATAACACAACTGGCAATTACGCCACCAGAACATAAAATGTATGAATGAGTAATATGAACTACAGTATCACTTCTGTAAAATAACAGCAATAGAACATACTGAGGCAAAGAAAACATGAATGAAAAGTGAAATATGATAAAATATCAAGATAAATGCAATATAGAGAATATTACAATATAAAGAATAGATATGTGAATTTACAGCTTATATACGGATGTGTAAAATGTGTCATATTCACATTACCAGCTCTACAGAAGACCATTCATATGCACAGAAAGTGTCTGGCCTTGCACTGTGGAGAAAAAAATGTCACTTTATCAAATATATTCAATTTGCATATTTTAGTATATGCATAGCTAAATCGTTTCCTTTTTTTTGGCTGACAAGCTCACTGACTGCCGCTGTCTAGTTGTCTGTTTTTGATGGCACCTCTGCAACATGTAGAGTGTGCACAGGGAAGAGGGGGTGATGATGATGATGATGATGATGATGATGATGATGATGATGATGATGATGATGATGATAATGAACAGCAATGAAGGTCATGCACAGGATTCAGACCCACAATATCAGGAGTGTTCTGCCTGACTGTTTTTTTCCTGTCTCTCCCAATTCAGTTCAACTTAATTCAGTTCAGTTCAGTTCAGTTCAGTTCAGTTCAGTTCAGTTCAGTTCAGTTCAGTTCAATTCAGTGACTTTATTGCCATGACTGTTTATCAGAAACATTATTGCCAAAGCAACTGTTTATACTTTCAAACCATCTTGAGATGATTATTTGCTTTGAAAACATGTATTATATCGCAGTATATAATCAGTATTATACTGTATATAACAACATAAAACAGTTACAAAATTGAGAACATCTGGTGATGCAAATCTTTCAAAAGCCAGTAAGGGGCATCGAAAGTAGTAAAGTAACCAGTGTGTTGTGTGTGTGTGTGTGTGTGTGTGTGTGCGTGTGTGTCTCTGTCCCATTCGCCGCCTATTCGTCTTCTATTCTAATTGTTCACGCCACAACTGATCTGATTCATAAGCTGAATCCGGCCTCAAACTGTATGACTGTGCAACATTTGACACCTGCTGTATCCAATTAGAGTCAGCCAGGCTTCACTATTACGTGTCACTTCACTGTTAAATGTCTAAACATTAAGGTTTCTGTACATTTACCTGGACGGTACATGCTTCTAATATTTCAAAGGAAAAGGGACCAGCCTATATTCTTAGTCGTCCAATTTCTCCACCCACAGTCGCCTCAATAGACCAGAATGCAATGCAGCCACAAGGCATGCTACGTTTGGAGTAACTCTTGCTTTTTCTCGACCGGGAAAACTCGCACTCCGTTCTCACTATCACTGTCGCTCTCTCCACCTACACATAAAACCCACAGCCGACTGCAACGAGTTCACAGCCCTTCTCCGGGACTTGTGGAAAAGGCATTCTGGGAAACGTAGGAGATCACTAAGTGAAGTAGAAGTAGACGAGGCAGGTCGAGGGAAAGTGGGTTCACCGGAAAAGTAAGTTCCAACACACTGGAATACATTGAACATCGCAGGAGTTTTCCTTTTAGAGTGTACACAGGGCCTTATAGTTTCCCAGTGCTATGATTTGGTAGGAACAGGCTACTTACAGTATTAAAAAACAATCAACCTCTGTCCTGGGTCCTTGGTTGCAATTTGTGTGTGTGTGTGTGTGTGTGTGTGTGTGTGTAGCTACACCACAAACACAAATGGTGCACTCATGCTCTGCTTTGTGTCGACTTCTGTTTTGGACCAACACATGTTCGTCTGTTATTCCCAAATATGTATTTTTTTTTTTTTGGTGCCTGCCAAGCAGAGTGTGGACAAAGGACTGGGTGTCTGTCTGGAGAGGGTGCTGGGGAGGGGAGAAGGGGATGACGGGTGGGGGTTCGGAGGGGATGATGGGTGATGGGTGGGGGTCTGCAGGGGACGGAGCGCATGGGAAAGCTGGCCGGCTGGCTGGCTGTATTTATGGGTGTGAGTTTGGGGGGCAAGGGTGGGGTTATGTGTGTGTGTGTGTGTGTGTGTGTGTGTGCGTGTGCATTCATTTGCATATTTGTCTGCATGTGCCTAAGAACATGCATCTACTCGTCTGCTTGTGAATCCGTCTGTGTGTGCGCATATGCCTGTCTGTTCATAGGCTTGTGTGTGTGTTGTGTGTGTGTGTGTGTGTGTGTGTGTGTGTGTGTGTGTTCTTTTGTTTTGTTCTGGGTTGCTGGGTGATGGGACCAGCTGGGAGGGCTGAAGCCATTCACTTCCCTTCTGCTACCCTGAAGGCAGCCAGCAGGGAGGGAGGGGAGAGAGAGAGAGAAACAGAGAGAGAGAGAGAGGGAGAGGGACAGGGAGAGAGAAAGACAGAGAGAGAGAGAGGGAGGGAGGTTGAAAGAGAGAAACAGAGGAGGAAAAGGAGGAGGAGAGGGTTTGTGCCGGTCAGGTTTGCAGAGACAGAGAGACTAAAGAGAGAGAGAGCAAAAGAGAGAGAGAGAGTGAAGTAAGGAAAGAGAGGGAGAAGAGAGCGGTTGAAAGAATGAAACGGAGGAGAAAAACTGGTCTATGTCTCACTGCAAGGAGAGCTAGAGAGGGGACGCGATTGCGATCTGATGAAACAGAGAGAGAGAGAGGCGAGGAAGTTTAGAACGTGGCTTCGAGTGAATGAAGAGATTCATGAAGGAAACGAGAGGGGGAGGGGGGATGGGGAGGGGGTGACGGAGGTATAGAGGGAGGGAAAAGTGTGTCAGGCCGAGTCGTGATAGAGCAGCGGCGCTGACTCAGCCAGTCTGGTCTGGCGAGGGAGGAGGACAGCAGTAGGGGAAGTAATGGATTCCTGCACATGGAAAGGGATTACAGTAATCTGATTACAACAAAAGATGGTAATTGTATTCTGTTCTGGCAATAGATAATAAAAAAAAACAACACATTTGCATATAAAAGGATTAGAGTAATCTCATTACAACAAAAAAGTGAGAGAAAGTGCATTCTGTTATAGTAGAGAACAGGATTACAGTAATCTGATTTCAACAAAAACTGGTACAGTAATATAAAAAAAACGGGATTACAGTAATGTAATTGCAACAAAACAATAGTAACTGTACTTTGTTATATTCATAGAAAAAACACATTTGCATATAGCAGGATTAGGCTACAGTAATCTGATTACAACAAAAACAGATACTGTACTATGATACAGTAATAGAGAACAGGATTACAGTAATCTTATTACAACAAAACGGGTAACTGTAGCCTCTTACACTAATAGAAAATTCACATTTGCATGTAAAAGGATTACAATATACTAATTACATCAAAAACTGGTAACTGTGCTCTGTTACAGTAAGAGAGGAATTATATTTGAATATAACAATATTGCAGTAATCCCAACAAAGCTAGAAAGAAAATTAGATATTTGTATGTAACAGGATTACAGTAAAAGTCAGTTGTAATCCATTAGTTACTGGCAAAACTAGTAGTAGTCAGATTACAGATACTTATGAAAAATAAATGAATTTACTCATTGGAAGACATTGCCCATCTACAGTGACTTCATATGTATAGATACATACAACAAGACAACAAATCAGATTAAAAGTTTCACTAGTATCTCACTCCTTAGAGACTGGCACAAGATAATGTATAAGGATGACTACTTTGATCATAGGTTTCCCTCTCCACCTTAGGCCAGTGGTTCCCAAAGTGGGGTCTGGGGACCTCCAGAGGTCCTCGAGGAGATTCCAGGGGGCAAAAATGATGAATAATTTAAGTTTACTATTATTTCACTCACTACACATGAATACAGTGGGGAAATGCCTGAGGACTGTGTGTTTTGATTGTAGGTTTCAGTCTCCCCACCTGCAGTATAGACAGTTTTCTAAGTCTGTACTAAGCAATATCCGCCAAACAATATCTCAGATAGGGTTCCTTATAGGGCAAAATGTTATGAAATTGGGGTCCATGGTTTGTGAACCTCTGTCTCCTATGCCAAGCTGACCTCTGATCAGGTTTTTTCAATATGTCAGGCTTATTATCTTGCTTTTTGCCCATCATTTCCTGCTTTTTGTGCATTGTCCTGATTACATCCCTGATAAAGAGGAGCAAAAAAGTAACACTGGAGGAGGGGGAAAACGGCTCCGGATGGATCTTGTGGTCGGAAAAGGAGCGAAGGGTCAGTTTAAGAAAGACAGATAACCAGTTTACCAGCCAAACTGTAGTGGCGGGCCGCTAGTATCTCAAGCTAAACCATTGTGGCTGCTTCCTTGCGCCGTGACTTGTGAGTCGGGTCGGGTTCTCTGGAAGATTAATGACCTTCCTGTTTTCAGCTACAGTATCTCTCCGCACAGTATTTTCTCTTCGGTTCAGTTTTACTTAAAGTGCACTTTCAGAGCGCTGCAAAATTTATTGTTGGAGGCCGGACGGAGAAGGTATGTCGGGGAAAGAATGCACACAGACACAGACACACACACACACACACACACACACACACAAAATACATCTAACGGAGTGAGTGTGAGTGTGAGTGGGTAACCAGCAAGGAAACCAAACCAGCTTTCAGCCTCGTCTTATATCCTATTTCTTTTTTAGAATTACTACTACTACTACTGCTCCTCCTCCTCCATCTACTACTACTACTGCTCCTACTACTACTACTAATATTGTTACTACTACTACTACCATTATTGCTAGTAATACCACTACTACCAGTACTACTACCACTGCTGCTCCTACTCATACTACTACTACTACTGCTACTATTACCACTACTACTAATACTATAACTACTACTACTACTACTGCTACTACTACTGCTCCTCCTCCTCCTCCTCCTCCATCTACTACTACTACTACTACTGCTACTACTACTACCACTGCTGCTCCTCCTCCTCCATCTACTACTACTACTACTACTGCTCCTACTACTACTACTAATACTATTACTACCACTACTACTAGTACTACTACCACTGCTGCTCCTACTCATACTACTACTGCTACTATTACCACTACTACTACTACTACTACTACTAGTACTACTACTACTACTACTGCTACTACTACATCCAGCTATCCATACAGACTCCTCTGTATGGAGCTAACCTGTGACCCAAATTGCAAAAGAAAATGTAAATTTCTGGCAGTAGCACTGGAGCGATTGTGGGAACTGAATTCTCCGGCGTCAATGTGTTTTTGTTGAGTTTTCCCCAGCGGACAGAGGTATCTGTGTCCCATCTACCGCTGCACTATTGGTGAGTGGTCCCACTGGAATGTGTCACACTCACCAGTTTGCTATGGATGGATACACACACACATACACACACACTGAAGGGTTAGGGTAAACTTTTACACATAGCCCCAGGCCAAAAGCCATTCAAACATTTTGTATGTTTTTTGCGAGCCGACACACATGGTTATTACGATGTCTGATGTGTCTTCTTCTGGTTTTTGAATGACTTACACAACTACATGTTCTCAACTTTGGAGCTGTTGTACATTAGTATAGATATTGATGGTTACGTACTATTACAGTAAATGCTTTCCAACCAAAGAATTCATCATCTCAATATGGTTTGAATGTATGAACAGTTGTTTGTTGTTTTTTTCACATTTCATGTACTGCTTTGGCAATATTGCTTCTGATAAATAGTCATGCCAGTAAAGTCACTGAAACACAATTCATCTTTGTAAGTCATGGAACAAGGAAAAGAGAGAATTGGCGCAAATGAAAGAGAGAGAGAGAGAGAGAACAACAACTTTTTCCTGTAAGTCACCTGACACTGGAGGCGTCACACAGCCATGAGTAAACACACCTCCCTCTCTCTCTCTCTCTCTCTCTCTCTCTCTCTCTCTCTCTCTCTGTCTCCTCTCTGTTTCCCTCTGCCTGTGTCTCTTGCCCATGTTCTCAGTCAAAGCGCAAACCCTCTTCTTACTAGATGAACAGTTTCGTTGGAGCGCCCTAACTTTTTTCTATCCCCTTAAAGTCTCCAGTCTATACCCAGAACAAGGGTTCTTTGGTTAGAAGAGTGCTTATATATAGAACCATAATAACCAAAGAACCCTCTAATTTGTTAGAACAAACAAAAATCATGGTAAAATACTGCTGATTTGGAGTGTTTCGTACCAGAAAGGTCCTCTGTGGAAACCTTCTAAAATGGTTCTTTATGGCACTATAAAGGGTTCTGCTGTACAAGACTAAAGAACCATTTTCTGGTACTATATGTCAAGTAGTTTGAATTTTGATTTACATATGGGCTCCTTATTCGTTTACATTACAGATTCATATTTTAGGCATTTAGCCAGCGGTGTAGTGGAGGCTAAACCCAGCTAAACTCAAGTCAACCAAAGCAGAGATCAGCACTTTTCTGAAAATAAAATACATTTCGGTTCATATTGGTGGCCGTTTGCCTCACGATGACCACCCTCCATCACTGTATATAGCATGATCACCAGATCACCAGCATTACAAGACACCACTACTGTGTGGAACTAGTGAGTCTAGGCAGCGTGAGCGTATTTGACTAAAACGGCAGTGCTGCAGCAGGCTGACTTGCTTTGCTTACCCGCACTTCCCCCTTTTGAAGTGCGTGAGTGGAGGCACTTATGAACTGTTTGAAGTCTCAATGAAACGAGAAGAAAGAAAGATTGGGGGGGTGGGGGGTGGGGGGGGCGGGGGGCAACAAATGGAGGGAGTCCACTTCCCACATCAGCGCAGTCTGTCCAGCTTTGTGTGTGTGTGTGTGTGAGAGAGAGAGAGAGAGAGAGAGTACTCATACAAATCCACAGTTAAAGCCAAAGAAAATAAATGATAAGGACACAATACATGAAATTGTGTCGCTCAACGTGGATATTATGCTCTATCGTGGATTTAAACCAGTCTGTGTGTGTGTGTGTGTGTTGTGGGAAAAGGGAGGGGTGGGGGGGGTGGGGTTGAGGGAAGAGGGGAGGGATGGAGAAAAGACAGCGAAGGAGAGACTAGTAGGAGAGAAGGGGAAAGAGACAAAGAGGAGAGAGAGACAAAGAGAGAGAGAATGGGAAAGGAGGCAGATGGGTGTATCTGGTGTATCGCCCTTCCCCTCCCTCTCTTTCTCCCTCCCTCGCTCTCTTTCTCTCTCTGTCTCTCTCTCTCTCTCTCCCTCTCTCCCTGTTTGGCTGGTGTGCCACGCCCATGCCTAATAGTATTAATAGTATTCCCTGCTTCTCTTCACACACTCCCCAAAATCTGTCAACACACATGGACATTGTTACCTTGTTACTATTTTTTGTATTTTATTTTTCTCTATTCTTACTATTACACCTTTTTCTTACTCCAATGTGGATGCATTTATTTCTTTTTTGTCTTTTTTCTTTAGCTTTTTTCTCTAGAAATCTTTAGCTTGTTTCAAAAATGCATAGGCATCAAAGTAGACATCAGCCTTCCTTTTTCAGTTCTTGAAAAGTTCATTCAGCCATTAACTTTTACATTCTGTCACACCTTGTCCCACTCCTCTCCCAACAAAGATATGGTACAACGTGTCTATGTATTAGATACATATGGGGTACATAGGAATCTCTGTATGCTTTTCCCACTCAGCAGTGTCCCACAGTGTGTATCTATACTGTGCAATCAGTGCAGAAACCAGTTCTTTCATAGACAGAAGAACAAAGAATGAACGATCATACTATTTGGTTATGTTCGTTCATTATGTGTTTGGATTATAATATTTCTGTTTTTCTGCTCTAAACTGCTGCAGAGCTATGTAATGCTGTGTATGTGAATATCTGTGTGTGTGTGTGTGTGTGTGTGTGTGTACATACAGTGCAGTGTGCCCTCCGCCTGCTATATCTATCGGTAAAATGGCTTGAATATGCAAAGTGATGGGTATTCACTGTATACCACCTGTGTGTGTGTGTGTGTGTGTGTGTGTGTGTGTGTGTGTGTGTGTGTAATGCGTGGCAGCTACCTCAAACCCCCATGCTGTGAGAAATAGGAGATGGCTGTAGCATTGGGGAGGCTATGTGTGTGTGAGTCGTAGTAGTAGTAATAGCAATAGCAGTATTAGTAGCAACAATAGTAGCAGTAGTAGTAGTAGTAGTAGTTGCAGTAGTAGTAGTTGCTGTAGTAGTAGTAGTAGTAGTTGCAGTATTAGTAGTAGTAGTAGTAGTAGTTGCAGCAGCAGTAGTAGTAGTAGTTGCAGTATTAGTTGTACTAGTAGTAGTAGTTGCAGTATTAGTAGTAGTAGTTGCAGTATTAGCTGTAGTAGTAGTAGTAGTTGCAGCGGTAGTAGTTGTAGTTGCAGTATTAGTAGTAGTAGTTGCAGTATTAGTAGTAGTAGTTGCAGTATTAGTTGTAGTAGTAGTTGCAGCGGTAGTAGTAGTAGTTGCAGTATTAGTTGTAGTAGCAGTTGCAGCGGTAGTAGTAGTAGTTGCAGTATTAGTTGTAGTAGTAGTTGCAGTGGTAGTAGTAGTAGTTGCAGTATTAGTTGTAGTAGTAGTTGCAGCGGTAGTATTAGTAGTTGCAGTATTAGTTGTAGTAGTAGTTGCAGCGGTAGTAGTAGTAGTTGCAGTATTAGTTGTAGTAGTAGTTGCAGTGGTAGTAGTAGTAGTTGCAGTATTAGTTGTAGTAGTAGTAGTAGTTGTTGCAGCCATAGTAGTAGTAGTTGCAGTGTTAGTTGTAGTAGTAGTAGTACTAGTTGCAGCCGTAGTAGTAGTAGTTGCAGTATTAGTTGTAGTAGTAGTATTTGCAGTATTAGTAGTAGTAGTAGTTGCAGTATTAGTTGTAGTAGTAGTATTTGCAGTATTAGTAGTAGTAGTAGTTGCAGTATTAGTGCAGTAGTAGTATTTGCAGTATTAGTAGTAGTAGTAGTTGCAGTATTAATTAATAGTAGCAATAGTTGTACTTAACTATAATACTAATAGTAGCAGTACTGTAATTCTCTGATATAGCACAATGAACAAAGCACAATACATCACTCAGATCAGTACCAGAGAAATATAGCAAACGACAACTAGTGTCTTCACTACTGGGCTGCCACAGCAAAAGAAGGATCAGGTTCAGTTACTGTCTGCCTGTATGCACGTGTGTGTGTGTGAGTGTGTGTGTGTGTGTGTGTGTCATCTTGGAGTGTCTGTGCGAATTCACATATTTCGTGGATATGAAAATAGACGGCGTGTGTTGTCGCAGGGAGTATTAATGGAACATGATGGTTGAGGTCTAATTGTGGTGACAGTCATCATCCCGCGAGTTACCACCCAAAGGTGCAACATGGTGATGGATGGAAGCAACATGTAGCCTCACGTACCGGGTTTGGCCGGTGTGTGGGACCAGTGAACTCACCGTGAGTCAAGTTCACGGACAGTGACACACATACGCATGCTGATACATGCACATAAAGACAGCGTAATGCCTTCACTGGCTCTTGAATGACTTAGATAACTACATGTTCTCAGTTTTAGATCTATTGTGTGTCGTTATAGACATTGATGGTTATGTAATATTGTGTAGTACAACTTCTCAAACCAAATCATTTATCATCTCAAAACGGTTTGAACGTATAAACTGTTGTGTTGGTTCTGAAAATTGACATTCTGCTTACTGCTTTTGCAATCCAGTCATGCCAAATAAAGCAGCCGAATTGCACAAGCTGACAAAAACTAGAAATAAACGGTCAGATTGTGAGAAATCTAGCGAGAGGCAGAGAGACGGCAAGGACGAGGAGATGAACAGGCCCCGTTTTTTCACGGAGAGAGGGAAACAGAAGAAGAGCGAGGGAGAAATAAATAAAGAGAGATAGAGAGGGAGGGAGGGAGGGATGTTGTGGGTGCAGCTCTCCAGTTGGTGTTGCTATGGCCCTGCCCTCCCTGCTCACTGAGCCATTTCCTGTTTTTGACCTGAAATCTTTATTTAGAGCCATCCCTCCACTCCGCTCGGCATTTCATGACTCAACTCGGAGTCCTGAGAGATGAACGCAGGACTATAATCAAACCTCCATTCACCGGCACGTCGGGGATGCTGGCTGTAGTACGTTACCCCAGCTATTAGCCATACTCCAGCTGAGGTCTTAATCTGTTAACATGATTTCCCTGAGATTGAGTCTCCCATGTTGCCATCAATAAACCGGTGAACAGAATATTCCTGTCTTTCATTTTTTGACCACCGACTTCATTAAGTTTCGGTGCTGTCTGCTTGAAATATCAGGTAAATTTAAAAAAAAAAATTGATATGGCTGCACTGGGATCTGCAATGAAACCTGCCTCACTAGTGTAGCTTTCAATGGAGAGTTTTAGTGTCCCATGCCGGTAGGGCTGGGCGATAATTCAATATTATCGTTTATCGTCTTTCAGTGGAATCATATCGTGATGATATGAAGATATTTTGATATCGTGACACACATTTCTGCTGTCTGAATCGATGATGACAAGCAAATTTTACTTAAAAACTCTCATAAAATGAGGTATGGTAGGAATATTATTTGATTATTTCTGTTTCGTTTGACATCACACCTAACATTACCATTCGGTTCAATGAGATGAGCATTAATTTGATTATTTAACGTGATTTTGCGTACATGAACCATATCGTGATATATATTGATATCAAGAAAAATCCTTATGATTATCGTGATATTGATTTCAACCATATCGCCCAGCCCTACATGCTGGTCTAAATGCTGATTCAGAGGCAAAAAAATCGGGAAAACCGGAGGAAACACTGCGTACTCTTTGGGACTTTTTTTTTTGGCATGGTCACTCTGTGCTGATATTCAATAACTGTATCGCTCTCGGCCTTCAAAAAACCCCATATCAGTTGAACCCTAATCCTCAGCAGGGTGCCAACCAGGAAATGCTCATTGCAGTAGGTTGATCAAAGCCAGTCCCGACAATAGTCTGCCTGTCTGAAAAATAGGGACACTTTTATTGTGTGTGTGTGTGTGTGTGTGTGTGTGTGTGTGTGTGTGTCCAAGTACAAACTGGGTGAGTGTGCAGCAGGGGGCGGAAAGGGCACATAACAGGGTCCCGGGGATGCCCGTTCTGTGTCCCGGGATGCCCCGGTGCTGTTTTGTCTGGACGGAGCAGCAGACTCCGCTGTGTGTGTTTTTGTTGTTTGAGTTTACCGGACTTCACCCCGCCATCTGCTGCAGGCTAGCATGGCCATTACCCACCAGCCAGCCAACACTGTCATTACAACTGTCCCGCGTTTCTGCAAGAGCCGGACCGATACAGATTTTTGTGCCGTTTTGTGCCGATGTTCCGTATCTTTCACTAGGACCCTTTTCGAAAACCCCAAATAATTCCATGTATTTAGTGTTTACCCCAGAATTTTACTCTGAAAGCCTCTGAAACAGCATTTAGACCATCATGGGACACTAAAACTCTCCACTGGCTTTGTTTATGTTTTGATTCAGCTTTTGATGCAAGCAGTGACAGCACTTGACTTCTAAACATGAGCATTACTTTCACTTTGTAGTTGTAAAAGGCTTGGTTATGTTGTTAATGTTTAATTAGCTAGCCTTATGCTGACATACAGTGTGTGTGTGTGTGTGTGTGTGTGTGTGCGTGGGTGATTGTGGGTGTGCATGCGTGTGTGTGTATGTGTGTGTGATTGAGAGAGAGAGAGAGAGAGAGAGAGAGAGAGATTCAGTGGTTAGAGGAAGAATGTGACAGTGTGTGTGTGCGCGTGTGTGTGTGTGTCTCGCTCTGTGTGTGTGGGCGGGGCAAAGTGGACGACGTCACTTCTCGGGGCAGCTGCTCGGTTTCAGCTTCTCCCGCTGCCTTCACGTGCTCCTCGTTAAACTCCCGCTTCCTTCCCTTTCTGGAAGCCTGAAATGCGAACTTGCATTAGATTGCATTGGATAACAAAATGGATCATGGAACAAAAGCTGGTGTTTAGTGGCTGTTGTTTTATTTTAGAAATCATTTCTAAAAATTGATTGGGTAAAGAGGGGGAAAAAAACTCACCTCAGGCATGGAATTGGTGTTTTAATGAATGTATTGGTCAAAAGTTGTTATTTTTCTTTAGTTATATTTTGTAGTAATATAAATAAACTCGAGACAATATACTATCTGAAGCTATTTGAAGTAGAAGTAGGCCTAAGCACAAGCGTGACACCTAAAGATCAACATAGGGTGGAAATAAAAGCATAGAACAAGACAAATTATTTGTCAAACAATAATATCTAATAATGCAATAGCCTAAACCTCTTTTTACCTTTAATAGTCAAATGACACAGCTTCCTTGCTCTCCACCCTCTAAGCGTCACTTTTATCATAGCGTTGTTTTTCTCATAATGGAGATTAAAGGTCAAGCAAAAGTGCCATATTTAAAAAAAAAAATCACACCATATCTAGTCGCTCAATGCTCCACTGTGTCCAGAAATGTAGACAGTATAAGTAGGTTTTCACTATTTCACTAGTTTAAGTCGGTCATGTGCAGCTCGGCTCGTCGGTAGCGATATTTCCGACGGCACCTGAAGGCAGCAGCGTTCATATCAGCGGAGGCAGTTTTCTCCTCCTATCAGCGCCATTGTGTGACAGAGTCTCCGGGACCGAGGAAGGCTTGTGTGTGTTTTTAGCGACAGGACTGTGTGTTTTTGTTTTTGTTTTGTTTTTTTGTTTTTTTTTCTTTTAAATATCCTCATGTTTTTCCTTCAAACTCCTGCGCATCTCGATGTGGTAAGACGCTATTTCTATCTGTGTAGGAGTCCAGAGAGCAAAGGGAAGCATGCCGAGTGAATACATTGACGGCACAGGCAATGCAAAACCTATTTATAATGAATAATAGACGCGGTCAAGGCTGGTATTTCACTAGTGGCTCTGGGGTAGCTGTTTGGTTGGGAAACTTTTCGTATTAAAAGGATAAGCTCTGCCAATACTTGTCCCAGTTATGCTTCCAGTGACCTTCTATCTCTGCCGAAAACTCATTTTAATTTACAAAGACGAGGCATTGGCAGCCGCTTTTCAGTTGTCACTACGGGAGAAAGTCAAACTAGTCAAACTTTTTTTTTTTTTTTTTTTTTTTTAGCAGAAATAAATAGACTTTTATCATTTGCCTATACTGCAACAAGGAATACATGAAATAAATAGTATAATGAAATAATCTTTACATATACTTTATGATATGTTTACAGATCTGTTTCAGAAAATAACAAGTAATGGCCCAAAAGATGTATTTGTACATGTAAATGATATTCATTGGAAATATGAAAAAGTATCTTATTATTATTTTATTATATGCAAGTTTATTTTTTGGCTATACTATAATTTTCAATGAATGACATCTACATGTACAAATGCATTTTATTATTTTTTATTTTTACTTTTTGGCCAATTTGTGTGTATTTTGAAACCTAGGCCTATGTCTTAATCTACTCTGAAGTAGTGAAATGTGTTTTTGCAGAGTGAATCCAGCTGGCTTGGTGTGTTGTGTTTGGGACAGTGGCAGATAGTGGTGAGCGGAAGGGCCCCTCTCTTTCGTAACATGTTGCACCACAACACAGCAGTTCACTGTTAACACCGGTGACAGTGGGCTTTGCCTCTTCCTTCACTTTGTTGCTCCTGTAGTGTGACGCACCAGGTGCAGGTACAGGCCGAGTCAGGGGGTTCCCAAACTTTCTCATGGCAAGAAGCCCCAAAATAGACCCACATCACATCATGGACCCCGTTTGATAAGATGTTGTTCCATTGAACCCCATCTGACAAGGTGTTTAGTCAGAGTTATATAACGGTCTGTACTGTAGGTGGGGTGATAACCACAGTAAGGAGAAGGAAACCTATAATCATCATGATAACCATCAATAATCCCTTTTAGACATTCTACTATTGTGTTTATATCAAGTGAGTCAAATATCAGTGAGATTCAACTTTTCCTCATGCTTGCTGGATTGGGAACCCCTTCAAGGACCCCAGGAGGTCCCCAGACCTCAGTTTGGGCACCACTAGCCCAGGGGTCCTTAAGGAGGGCTCCAGATTGTCCTCGAGTAAACAGTTCAATTGTATTATTTTATTTACCAGAACATAACCCACTGCGAGAACAGAATAGGACAATGACTAAAACTAACTGTTCTGGTACTGTTTTCACCCCATCTACAATGTATTACATCATTATGTAACAACAAAGCTCTTTTCAGGTGGTTGGTTCCTGCAACAAAATGAGAGAAAGCAGGGCTTAACACATCTTCACACATAATCTTAACACATATCTTAGGGGGCCTTGACATGAAAAAGTACGGGACAGTTTGTATCAACCAAAAATGACTTGGTTTCATTCACCAAACTGCTGCAGGCTTTTTTGTCAGTCTGTAAGCCTGAACCTAGCTATTACAGTGGTAACCTATTTTTGTAGCTTGGACTAACTTATGATGGATGGATAATAATACATTGGATACAGATGTTGAATACCTGGAGTAATAGTAACACCTGCAGTAATATGTGTGATACTTGCAGTAATAGTGATACCTGCAGTAATAAGTGTGATACTTGCAGTAATAGTGATACTTGCAGTAATAACGGTGATACCTGAAGTAATAAGGTGGATATCTACAGTATACATTCAATATAAGTTGGATACTGTAGTCATAAGACTTATACTGCAGTAATAAGGCTTATACTACATTACTAAGGCAGGTACTGCAGTAATAAGGTGGATACTGCAGTAATAAGGCAGGTACTGCAGTAATAAGACTTATACTACATTACTAAGGCAGATACTGCAGTAATAAGGCAGATACTGCGGTAATAAGGCAGATATTGCGGTGATAAGGCAGGTACTGCAGTAATAAGGCAGGTACTGCAGTAATAAGGCAGGTACTGCAGTAATAAGGTGGATACTGCAGTAATAAGGCAGGTACTGCAGTAACGAGGTGGATACTGCAGTAATAAGGCAGGTACTGCAGTAATAAGGTGGATACTGCAGTAATAAGGCGGATACTGCAGTAACAAGGTGAATACTGCAGTAATAAGGCAGGTACTGCAGTAACGAGGCGGATACTGCAGCAATAAGGCAGGTACTGCAGTAACAAGGTGGATACTGCAGTAATAAGGCAGGTACTACAGTAATAATAATGGATACTGCTCACAGTGGCCAGACATATTGACAGTGTGAGTTTCTGAGTTCCTGAAGCTGTTTCATTGGAAGTGTCAAGCTGTGTTTTCTTCCTGAAGAGGCCTGTTGGAAAAAGAATGCCACACTCCACTGCATGTAGACACGTCTGCTGACCTAAATCAGCTCTCTTCTTCTTCTTCTTCTTCTTCTTCTTCTTCTGCTTTTTATTTATAGATATAAGTGTGTGTGTGTGTGTGTAAGAGAGAGAGAGTTTGTGTGTGTGTGTGTGTGTGTGTACGCTGGTTACCAGAAATTTCAGATAATAATGACTTCTCCGAATGTGTCCAAAGACACACACACACACACACACACACATTGTCTTATCTGTTCATGTGTGAAGGAGCCCCCCTTCACCACAACCACACACACACACACACACACACACACACACACACCACCACTGTAACCCCCTTTAGCTTTGGTCTTGCTGTTTGTTGTAACTTTTCAGCTGGGAGTTTTGTCTTCCTCTGGATTCCTATGGTCATTTCTGTTATACAAATGTGTGTATGCCTCTGTGTGTGTGTGTGTGTGTGTGTGTGAGACTACCAGTGAGCAAGGGATATATGATGAAACCTTGCACCATGTTCGCAGCATCATTATGTGATTCTTTTGGAAAGCAGCGGCTCCTCCCTTCAACTAACATCGCAGCACGGGGGGACAGTGAACACCACAAAGTGACATTGTGAAAGCAGAAAGGAGGAGTGAATGAGACACGGAGTAGGCGGCCGATCAGGTGTTTGCATCACGTTTGTCAATGGACTTCTACCAGGACAGCGATCTGGAGTGGGTCTTTGTTGTTTCAGCATAGTTTTGAGTGGAGGCGGACACAGATTCACACGGCTGCCTTGGACTTGACCTTTGCACTCGTTACTCCTCGCGCTGCCTGTAATGCTGCTGATCTAGGAACTGAAGCCTACTCTGCTGTTACACTTGCAATGTAGATGAACCACAGCAAAAAGAGCAGTTCACTTTTCAAGCAGATATCAATGAAAAGATCAAAAAATAGTGTCAGTAACAGCAGCAGGGTGACAAAAAACACATTTTTTGGGGGCTAGTGTTTTTTTTTAAGTGAAACTGTTTGTGTGCACGGACTTGAACTCCACACACACACACACACACACACAAACCCAAGAAGAAGCGCTCGCTCTCCTCTCTTTCTTTCACAGTGAAAGACTAACCTGAGCTGCTGGCTGTATATTAATGGAATGCGGCGTGTTGTGCAGTGTAGAGGCGTTTTGTAATCAGGTCTGTCATTATGTAAGAGGTCGTAGTGAATTCCATGTCCGCTGCCCAGCTGACCTCCCGGCCGTCATGTGAGTCGCACCGTTTATGATCGCTGTACATGTGCGACCCCCCCCCCCCCACACACACACACACACACACACACACACACACACACAGGTAGACCTTGTTTCCACTTGCATGATTAGCTTACCTATTTTGGGTCTGACTGTCTTCTGCCGTCTGTCCTCCATTGTTGCCGTCCCATTACTGCACTGCAACTTCACACACGAATCCGAATTTTGTTTCCGACATCGATAAGGTACAACGTTGCATTTGTACACGTGAGGTGACACGGGCTTCGCAGAGAACGAGCGCTACCTAGATCTCACCGATCAACAGGCAGCCGCACGATGATGCAACACGCCGCCAACCTCAGAAGCTCGCCGAATACAAGGAACAAGGAACAAACCTCAGGAGGAGAAAAGAATGGAAGACGCCATTGCCAGGTCATTGACAGCTTAGCCAAAAAGCCTAGCCCCAGGCCAGAAAAGTCGCTTTGTTAGTTTATCATAAAACCGCAGACGAAAGCCGCTTTAGACCAAAAAAACAAAAAAGTGATTGAAATGTTGATTGACCTTGATTCACCGTCACCTCTAGGCCTCAGCCGCTAAAACCCGAAACTCGCTTATGGATGAGGTGTAAAACCACAAGTGCGGATTAAGCCTCGATTCGGGGCGGTTCCGGGCAACTCCCGGAACCGCTTTAACGTTCGGGTTTGTGAGCGACACCCGGTGTTCTACCGTATATGGTGACCCGTCAGATTCTGTGACCTGCAGTGTTGGTTAGGTTTGAGGCATGAGGAGTGAGATGGTTGGGGGGTTAGGGTAAGAATATCAGGGCAGGTCACAGAATCTGATGGGAACACCGGTCCTGTTGAGAGCAGCTGTCGGGGGAAAAGACACACACATATTTGCCTTTGGTTGAGGCTATTTGCCTGTTTTATTGCAGGCAAATGCAAAAGACGGGGAGTTGAAGCATCTCGGCGGGAGGGGGGGAGCTGGTGAGAAATTCAAATCTCAAACGTTTTAAATGTTTTGATGCTGACCGGTTCTTCTCGGTTAAGCGGAATGGCTGCAGTTGATGTAAATACACTTTATGCAAAGGTATGCATGCAATAGCTAGATGAAATGTAATAAAAATCATAATCATGATACTAGAGGTCATAGTGGTAGTAGTAGTAGTTGCAGTAGTAGTAGCTGTAATAGCAGTAGTAGTATCAGTAGTAGTAGTTATAGCAGTATTGGTAGTAATTACCATCATCTCATGGCAATAGTATAAGTTTTGTATTGAACTGTAGCTGGTTATTCAGTGTAATGTGTCTGGGCAGGCGAGCTCTATATCACACTCTCTCTCTCTCTCTCTCTCTCTCTCTCTCTCTCTCTTTCTCTGGGTTTTGTCAGGAATGTGTTTACTAGTTCTACTTTTTGTGTGTGTGTGTGTGTGTGTGTGTGTGTGTGTGTGTGTGTGTGAGAGAGAGAGAGAGACAGGGGTGTGTGAGTTGGACAGTGCTGTCCCCATGTGCATAGCTGGACGCATCGCAACAACAGGGAGGAATGGTGCTAGCACAATCACGAGCGTGTGTGTGTGTGTGTGTGTGTGTGTGTGTGTGTGTGTGTGTGTGTATGCGCTATGCCACATATGTCTATCCATGTGTACGCGCATATGCGGAAAGAAATACATGTGATGCTCGACATATGCGGCGGTGCTACCTGCAGCAATATAGTCAGTCTGTGTGTGTGTGTGTCTGTGTGTGTGTGTGTGTGTGTGTGTGTGTCCATACTTTGTGCACCCTGAGGACCTGAAATAGCCCAATGCGGAGGTGAGGGGGAGGGGTGGATGTGCAGCTCAGGCATGGAAACCAGCGTATCCGGTTACAGGATCATAATATCACTGCAGAGTCCATCCACTAGCACTGCACTACCACCGCACAACACACACACACACGCGCACACACACACACACGCACACACAGCTGACCTAACCTCTCAAACCCTAAACACACTATTTATTTATTTTTTACTTTTCACACCCTCACACGTGCCGTAATTCATATTTTCTTCCACACTTTTCATTCATGCATTTCAACTCAACACGTTCCCAGGCTTGTGTTATGTTTAATACGTACGCCACTCTTGCCTATATTCCTATTCATATTCTATTTTTCTTTGCTGTATCCTACTATTTTGCCACTGCGAAGGCCCGGTTTCGCCACAGGGAATCATCAAAGTTTCATGTAATCTTATCTAAGCGCACACATAGCCGCGAGTAGGCCTATTTTTCGGAGATCAAATTTCAGATTTTGATTCTGTTGTATTGTATTGTGTCCTTATAAGCTGCAATTAATCCTTTTCTCTCATAGACAAAGTTACAACTGTCTCACATACACAGCTTGGCTTTTTTTATTTTCTCATTTCTTTACTCCTAGACTCAACAAATCTCCTCAGTTTGAAATTTTTGGAATCAATCCGTGGGTGCGTGGGCCTGATTTTTTTATAGACGTTTGAGGTAAAAAAAAAAAAAAAAAAAAAAAAGAAATGTAGTCTAGTGGAATCTGTTTAGAGGTGGCACAATCTGCGGTGGTGCTGTTGGGGTTTGTTACAGGATGTTTGGTGATATTTTAGGCTGTGGCGAAACCAGAGAAGCGTTTCTCTCTAAAATGTGTTTCCTACCTTGACGTTCTTGGGGTTTTTTTTTTTTTTCGCCGATCAGACCGCTCCGGATCGGTCAAAGCGACACGCTGGGAAAGGAGCGGGCTCGCTCGCTTATCGATTGGGATGTGTCTGGCCTCGCTCGCTTGTTTTCTAGGGGGTGAGACGAGAGGAAAAAGAGCGGCTCTCTGGGAACGCAATGTATTTAAAACGATGGTGTGTATGGAGTTAGCAATAGCGAGGCTTATAGGGCCGATATTGGCCTTTTAGTAAAAATGGGATGTGGTCCAGTCAGTGTGGTCCACCTCTGATATGAGTTTCGATATCAGTTTGATTGATTGCATATTAATGTGGAATTGATCAATACAACACTGGTTGTCTATGGCAGTGGTTCTCAACCTTTTTCATATCAAGCACCCTAATTTAGTCCACATTAGGACCCCCATTTGATGAGGTTTTGTCTCTCGGACCCAAATCAGAGAATATTTTTATGATTTAGATATGATTTTGCCCAGAACTCCATGACTGTCTGTATTGTAGGTAGAGAGAAAACACAGAAACTATGATCAAAACAGTCATTCTTCTACATTCTCTAATTGTGTTAACGTCTTGTAAATGAAATAATGCTGAAGTTTAACAATTCTTCAGTTTGCTGGGGACTCCCTGGAACCCTCCCAAGGACCCCTGGTGGTACCTGGACCCCACGTTGAGAACCGCTGGTCTATGGGAAGCCCTTAACCTGAACTGATTCTAATACACCATTTTGATAAAATTCCACAAATTATGTGTGAATATGTTATTATTAGTAGTAGTATTATTAGCAGTGGTAGTACTAGTAGTAGTGTTATTATCCTGGGTTTCAATGGAGAATTTTAGTGTCCCATGATGTTCTAAATGCTGTTTCAGAGGCTTTTCTACAATTCTAAGAATACAATTTTGGGGAAACACTTTAAACTTGCAATATTTTGGACCTTTTTTTTTTTTTTACTATCGGCACAAACTATGTATTGTCAGCTTCAATCCAAAAATATTGGTGTTGGTATCGACCTTCAGAAGCCCGTATCGGTCGAACCTAGCTGCTACAGTGACAAAGGAGTCATGGAGGAGACCTCTCTGCCATGTGTTCCTCATGGAAAACCCCTTTTTTTTAAAGACAGCTTTAAGGCATTTCTTTGCTTTACGAGGCAGTTTACAGTGAGCCGAGTCAGGAAAGTGCTGTATTCAGTCTGTCCTGCTGTCAGAGTGACCTTGAATCACTCTGGTTTGGAGTACTTATCTTCTATTTGTCTTCTTCTTGACAGGTCCAGTTGTTTTGCCGAGCCTGGTTGTATTGCCGTTTAGAATGCCTGTGTGTGTGTTCATATCTAGTGGCCTGGGCCCGTGAACTGTGGCAAAGTCACTGGAAAGCGGGGAGTTGGTGGGAAAAGATGTGGAGAGATGATGAAAAAGAAAGATGGAAAAGAGGTAGAAGAAAGAGGACTGAGAGACTGAAGAGAAGAGAAGAGGTGGAGGAAAAGGAGAAGGAAAGGGAAGAGGAGGATAATGAAGTGGAATGTAAGGGGTGGGGCACCTCTGGTATGTCAGTCCTGCATACTGTGCGTGTGTGTGTGTGTGTGTGTGTGTGTGTGTGTGTGTGTGTGTGTGTGTGAGCGCATGTGTGTGTGTGCGCATGTGATTGTGTGTGTGTGTGTGTGTGTGTGTCTAAACTCCCAGCCATGAGTCAGTGAGTCACACATGCGCAGCTGCTTCAGCCCTCAATCACACACCCGCAAAGTCCTTTGAAACTAACTCTGTCTCTCTCTCTCTCTCTCTCTCTCTCTCTCTCTCTCTCTCTCTCTCAGTATCTCACATTTGCCATCTTCCTAACAAGTCGAGAAACAGCTAGGATGAATACATGAATCGAAGCAGTATCCGGTTGACAAAACACAAAAAAAAATGTGTTAAAATGTGTTGTCTAGCCTTCTAAAGTGCCGTGTTAGCGCTCTCCTCACGTGACAATCTGCAAGATTTTCATATAAATGTCTGATTTGCTGCTCTCTATCACTGACTGATATAACACAATAGTGATTCAACCCATAGCCAGTTCATGAAAGCTTTTCCATTTGAAGCAGCAACAGCGGTTTGTTTGTAATTAATATAAGAAGCTAGTAGAAATATAAGATCACCTGTCAATCAAAACAGTGTGGGCGGAGCTTGGATTTTCTGTTGATGCAGTTTCTCTTTTCTTTGTCAGTTCAGCCATGGTGGCTATCACTGCCCATGCTAACTACCCAGTTCTTCTGTTTATCTAGTAGTAGAAGCTAGGGTTAGTAGTGGCTAGTTGCACGGTTTTGCTGAATTAGCCTGCTAGCTAGTTAGCTAACAGTTTGTTCAGGTTACTGAGTTGACTCCTCTCAAGCTGTTTTGCAGTAGAGACCAGGGCTAAAGACAAGGCAGTTTACTGTGTCACAGCAACCTACATTTGGAAACAAATCCACCTTATCACACTCTTTATTACTGAGTTGACCTACACACCACAGCAGTCTTTTTCCAGTATGTCTCCTTTTCTTGGCCAGTTGTTATGTATTTAGACATTAGAGAATGGCCAGTTCTCAGATGGACCTCCATGATGGAGCCAGACGTGGTTGCTAGGCGATTTGTGATGCAACTGCAAAGCCTCAGTGAAGGGAGTTCAGTGCCTTGCTCAAGGGCACCTCCACAGCAGCTGTAGGCGAGCCAGGGAAGAGTGTTACTCGTTTACTCTTTTTAGTCCGGGAATCCGAACCGATCTCCATCTCCCTCCTCCTCCTCTCACTTCTCCTCCTCTTCCCTCCTGCTCTTCCTCCTCTTCCTCCTCTCCCCCCCCTCCTCCTCCTCCTCCTCCTCCTCCCGTTCTTTGTCATCTCTTTGGGTGAATTCCCAGCTGACTCTGTTTGTCATGGCAACCAACCAGTCGTGGTGACTGGCCCTGCAGCTTGCACTTCCTGTGTGTGTGTGTGTGTGTGTGTGTGTGGCGACGCATGCGCAGTGTGTATGTGTGTGTGTGTGTGCAGCCAGCGACTGGCTGCGTGAGCCTGTCAGCCTGGATTAGACTCAAACACACTGCAGCGATGCCTGCTTTCTTTCTGTCTTTCTTTCTTTCTTTCTTTCTTTCTTTCCCTCCTTTCTTTCCATCATTCTTTCTTTCTCCATGTTAGCAATAGTTAGACAATCAGATAAATAAATAGACACATAAGATCTATAATACTGTTGGAAAATGGATGTTTAGGGAATGAGCTGTGGCTTCGTCCTCGTGGCGTCTCTTTTGCTCTCTCTCTCTCTCTCTCTCTCCTGTCCTACTGTACGTCTCTCGCCCACCGGCCCCATCCCCCCCAACCCCCCTCACTAAGTAACTCAATGTACTGTTCCAATATGGCGGGAGGAGGAGGAGGGTGTAGGGGGGGGTTGGGCCGTAAATCTGGCCTATGATCCTGTGCTACAGCAGGGAACACTGCTATTACATAACTTACTGTGTGTGTGTGTGTGTGTGTGTGTGTGTGTGTGTGTGTGTGTGTGTTGGCCTATGCAGCGGTGAGGCTCCCCTTACAGCTGGTCTTGGTTTCAATGTATTTCTTTTTTTTAAATCCCCTATTGCCGTGAGCATGGTGCCGTTTAGTAGCTTCTTCAGTTCCCATGTGTTTTAGCTTCTGGGTTTCAATCTAGAAAGTAGAAAAATAAATAGAAAACCTGGAAAAATAAGATTGCAGTTGGCGTGTTATAAATAAATGGCATTTATTTGTGCTTCAGTGAGGTGAGTCTGTGGTTTCTGACTGATCATCTAACTCTAAGAAGCATACAGTGACCTCCGGTAGTGGTGCTCTTTCATCGACATACAAAAAACCCAAAATGCCAGACATGACATGAAATTTCCGGAATATCATGGAATTTTTTTTAGGTGTATTCCAGGCAGGGAAAGTCAGGGAATTTGATACATAGCAGAATGTATTTTCCAACTTCATTGTATTAGATGGTTTTTAGCCCAACTGGAGTGGAAACCAGACTTACAAAACAACATTAACAAACCAATAAGGAAGAACATTTTTAGGTCCTGGAAGTTATGAAATGAAAGTCATGGAATTTTACATCAGGGCTACAGTGGGGAATCTTGTACATTATGCATGGTTGAATGAATAATGTACTGAACAACAAATGAACATCTCTCCCCTTGTCTCTCTGGGTTTCGTGTTTTCCAGATATATGTTCGGTAAAGGTGCGAAGCGGAAGTTGGACGAGGATGAAGAGGGGCTGGAAGGCAAAGCGCTGGCGCCGTCGGTGGCGGGCGGGGGGACGGGCCTGGGTCCCGAGGGCCTGTCCAAGGTGTCCTACACCCTGCAGCGCCAGACCATCTTCAACATCTCCCTGATGAAGCTGTACAGCCAGCGGCCGCTCGGCGAGCCCAGCCTGGAGCGCCGCGTCCTCATCAACAACATGCTGCGCCGCATCCAGGACGAGCTCAAGCAGGAGGGCTCCCTGCGGCCCCTGCTGCTGCCGCCCTCGCCGCCGCCGGACGACCCCATGGACGAGGGCTTCCGCGAGGCCCCGCCCTCCTCCTTCGGCGTCCTGGCCGCCGCCCAGCTGCCCCAGCCGTCGGCGCTGCTGATGCCGGCGATCGCCCCGCCGCCTTCGCCCCACCCCCTGGTGCCTCCCGCCTGCCAGGCGTCCCAGGCCTGCCCCGCCCCGCCGGGAACCTCCTGCCCCGCCCCTCTGGAGGCCTGCCTCACGCCGGCCTCGCTGCTGGAGGAGGACGGCGGCGGCGGCGGCGACTCGGCCTTTTGCGCCTCGTCGCCGCCCACGCCTCCTCTGTCGCCTCCCCCGGCGCCGCCTCTGCCGCCGCCGCCGCCGTCGGCCCTCCTCCTCCTCGCCCAGGCGGCCCCCCGGGTCGCTGTGCCTGCCTCGTCCAATGACAGCTTCCCCTCCGCTCTGAGTGACATTGAGTTGGGCCCTCCCACAGCCATAACAAGGACAGCAGCAGCTAATACGACGACCACGACTACCTCCCCAGCTCCCTCGCCGGTCACCCAGCTCCCCCAGTTGGCGCCCCAAACCCCGACACCCACGGGTCCACCCAGAGACAGCAGGGTCGCGGGCGCCAAACCAGAGGTCGCCGAGGTCCGGCCGATGGACACTCTGCCTACACTGCCCCCCGGCGTCCTAGTAGACATTACCTCCTCTCCTTCCTGCCCGCCCTCCTCTTCCTCGCCCTCGGGGTTCCTCTCGGACTTGGCGCTGGACGACGTCCTGTTCGCCGACATCGACACGTCCATGTACGACTTTGACCCGTGCACGACGGCGGGGGCGGCGGCGGCGGCGGCGGGCGGCGGCGGCGGCGGCGGCGGCGGCGGCCTCGCCAAGCTGTCGCCGGTGGTGACGGCCGACGACCTCCTCAAGTCGCTGGCGTCGCCGTACAGCGGGCCCGCCCCCCAGGTTTCAGCCAATCAGCCTTTCAAGATTGACCTGACGGAACTGGACCACATCATGGAGGTGCTGGTGGGCTCGTGACTCGCGCGCGCCACCGCCGCCGCCTCAGACGCGTAGAGACGTTTTTTTTTTAATCCGGGGGAGAACAGACTGGAATGAAAATCCGGGGGAGGGTGGGGGGGGTCGATTTTTAATGATTTTTTTCCTGGTTGTTGTTTTATGTTTTTATTTTTGTTTTTATACTCCTTTCAAAGGTCGGTAATTGTAAGCATCGATGGTGATGTCATTCAGTACTACTACAACTACTACTACTACTACACAACACTGTGCATGCACTGTGCTCGCCTTTCCAAAAGTGGAAATGAAGTAACCGGGAAACAAAGACACAAACACACACGCACACATACACACAAGTTTGTATGACTATACTTGTGAGGATCTCCGTTCGTTTCCTAACCCTAACCCTTAACCCTCTCAACTACACGCCTAACCTTAACCCTTACCCTAATCCTAATTCAAACCTTAACCCCAAACCCGAGCCTTAACCCTAAATCAGCCCCCTTGGAAAAAATGAGGCCCCTCCAAAATGTCCTCACTTTGGAGGATTCTCATAATCTTTCTATCCTTGTGAGGACATCTGGTCCTTGTATATGTGTGTATAAGCACACACACACACACACACACACACACACTGAATTCATGGCTTTTAGCAGATGAGTGCCTTTCAAAAATGACCACTTATTCAATTCCTGTCTTTACAGTACGTGTCTTTATGTTGTTATTTTTGTCTTCTCACTTTAACAGCCTAGAGAGGTCACTCCCTCAATGTCCTTTTTTTTTTTTTATTTATTGTATTTTATTAAAACTATTATTGTTATTATTAAGTAAGATAATTTGTCATGATCAAATAATAATTGCTTGTTATTTAATCCTTATCCTATTACAAGATGTTATGTTTTATTTGTAAAGCAAGCAGAAACCTTTTCTTTTTCCCGAGGAATCTTATGTTTTACCAATGTGCTACATATTAGCTTGGCTATATAATTACGCTTCAGGGAAAGCTCTGAAGAACATCGCTTGGTCATTCTTTCATAGCCCAGTGTTTTGGTAGAAGGAGATGGCTGCTCTTGTGCACATCTTGTCTACGAATTCAGTTCAAGTCTATGTCTTTTTTTTCTTTCCCTTCCTTATTGGCAGGCACATAACTGTGCTGAATGCTAATTTACATGAGCCTGGTCATATGGGCTAGTTATCATGCTTCAGTAACAGCAGAATTCAAATGAGCTTCACCCACAGGAAAGCTTGACTTGTTTACATTGGAAGCGGTGGCGGCTTCACCAACTCTCGCCTGCCCGTCGGACGGTCAGAGACGTTCCACAAAGTCCAACCCGAGCAGAGACTTCAAGCCTCCAAACACATCACTCTTGAGGAAAAATCGTTTTCAAACCTATTCACTTTGGCTCTACAAGACACTCTAAATGAATTTCAGCTGTCAAAAATGGCAGGGAAAAACATTGTGGTAGCAGTGTGACTCTCCACGGCTTTTCTCAAACTGACGAAAAGGAAGAAAAATGAATATTTTCCTAATAATTGTTTTGTTGCTACTGAATTAGCAATGTAAATTACAGTATTACATACACCCCATATTTGCATAGTATATTTGCTTGTATTCAGAATAAGAGCCCTTGTATGCCAAATCTCAGGGTTGTACTCAGTACTGTACATTGTGCTGTACAGGAATGATGTTGACCCAAAGCTCATGGATGTTTTAAACACATACGACCATAGCAGGGCTAAATCTGCCTAGCGAATAATTTGAATGTGGATTTGCCGTACTGGGAAACCCAAACCAGGGAGTAAACCTGATCCTGCAACCATGCAAAAGGCTCTGTTGTTTCAAAACACTATTCCCCTGCACAGCAAGCGCACAAAGGCTCACTATGCATGCTTTTTGGCACAAAAACCATAAAGGAATCGCTAACTGCAGCATCCAAGATGAGTTTCATAAGGTCCACATGTTCTTTTCTTCCTGACAGACCACACACAATGGGTTTTTAATAGCATGCGGGTGCCCAGTTCATCAGTCTAATGCTGTGTGTCCACCGCCAGTCTTTTACTATGCTAACTTCTTTTTCTAATTCTTAGGGCAAGGTCCCGCCTTTGAGTGCTTGTTGCAAGTGTTAATGTAATAACTTCCCATTAATGTAGTAACGATTTGCAGTAGGGTTAGGGTTAGAAATTTCCCATTATTGTTAGATAGGTTACCTAACGTTAACATAATAACTGGTTTTCCGTTAGTAAAACTAACTAAGTAATAGCCTACCTATTACATTACTGAGAAGGCAGAAATCTTTACTGTACTGATAATCTAATAGCCAAAATTCACTCCACAACTGTCGCCCGTTCATAAATTTGGTTATTAACTATGGTGCTACATCTAAAAAGGGATGAATATGTATAGAAGAGGTCTTTGGTGATCATTGTAAACCTTCCTGTTAATGTAATAAAACCCAATGATGTAATAATTGTTACATTAACAGGAAGGTAATGTCAGCTTGTTAGCTAGCTAGCCATAGTATTTGGTCCGCTAACCATCACTATTTTGTTATTAACACATCTGATTAGCACACTAGCTAACGTATCTAGTAGAAGCTAGTGTTATTCATGGCTAGTAATCGCATGTTAGTTACTTTGCTAAATTAGCCTGCTGGCTAGTTAGCTAGCTAACAGTTTGTACTTACCTCTACAGTCACACCACAACATTTTTTTCATTTATCTCTTTTTTCTATCCGGTTTGTTATATATTTAGTAATCATTTGCACACAGTCAATTCTCCAGTGGACCTCCATAATGGCGGCAGTCGTGGTTGCTAGCATTTTAGAGACACAACTGCAAAACCTCTATAGTATAAGCTAGGGACAACACAGCTTGCTAGCTGCCTTGGCTAGAAAAGGCCTGCGGTGGACACAAGCATTACCAAATCCACAAACCCAGCATCTGTCTCTTCATACAGAAGTCACGCTAGCCTACTGTTAAAAGTTACTGGACCACAATTAAATACAGGCATCAAAGATTTTAAGGTGCAGATATTTGGTTTGTTGTAAATGGTTGGAACAAGATGACCATCGTATTGTAACATGCAATTGCTGCACTGAACTCCATAGCAAAAGTCAGGCTTAAAGCAATGGGATTTCAATGCAACCTGCTTACTGATAGGATCAAACTTTAAAGGAAAAATCCCCCTTACACTGTTATATATCATCAATCTGTGATGTTCAATGCATTCCGGGAGTTATTTTGTGATGAAGCGTTGTAATTTTTGGTGTACCCACATTTTTTTGGTGCACCCACTTTCCCTCAACCTGCCTCATCTACTTCTACTTCAGTTCGTAATCTCCTACGTTTCCCAGAATGACCCCCTCCTCAAAACACAAATGTCTTGTGGTTGCATTGCATTATGGGCTACTGAGGCTACTGTTAGTGGAGAAATTGGTGCCTGTGCCTCTTTTACGATGGATTTCTCCCTTTATGATTGTTGAATGTCAGTGCAACACGGCGGCTCTAGAAAGAAGCCCTCGCTCGTTGAAACTCCATTGTGGCTTTGCTGTATATATGTGGTCATATTTAACAAAATAGGCCCAGAAATGTAAGGTGCATCACCAATAGCTGTTGAAGTATTTGGGGTGGATTTTTCCTTTAAAAGTAAACGGTCGATCATACTCGGATAACACGAGGAATCCTAAATGAAAACACAGTTGTCTACTGCTACTCAGTAAAATGGTATATTACCATGCTAAAATGGTATTTCTAGCACAGGTCCCAGCTGATGAGACTGGATGGTTTTACTGGGACAGAATCTGTTGTCTGGAATTCAGTCCGACTTGCATTACCGTGTTAACCTGCCCAACAGCAGAGCAGCCTGGGCGATGTTAAAACTTGCTCCCACGGCAGATCATTCGTTTTCCGGTGTGCATTTGACCTCAGCTAGTATGCAAATGAACTGCATGAGCAATTCTAATACACGTCTAACTGAATTCACGGCAGAGTGCGAGCCAAGCAGACGACAGCACCAACTAATACTGTTTGCAGACGATTATGTCTTTTATTTCGCCGTGTTTGAATTTTGGAGTGCTTGTTTTTTTTTGTTTTTTTTGTCAATGAAGTTATTTATTCAGATTTTTTTTTTTTCCTCTCCTGTGTAAATATATTTATTTTTGACGTGAAGTGAACATTTGGATTGTAAATGTGTGTACAGAATGTGTGGTAGGAATGTACTCCGCTTCAGATAGGAATGTACTCTTGAGTATGGAAATAATGGGTGGAAGCCATTTTCTTTTTTTTTTTACATAAGAAGTCATATTATCTTGTTTTTCTGTTTGTTTCTTTCTTATTGTTTTTTTTTTGGGGGGGGGGGGGGGGTGGCAGCCACGACTTCTCACAGTCAACACACCTCATTATGTATACTCTTTTTCGTTGGCGTTTTTTGTCGTTTTTTTCCAGTTTGTGCGCAAGGCAAATGGTTCACGCAGCAATACTCAAAAAAAAAAAAAACCCGTCTCCAACTTCAGATGTCAAGACTCCAAAGCCTGTCATAGACGCTTCAATGCCAAAAGTAATGTACATAGTATGAACGACATTCGAACTCCTGAGACTTTTTTTCGATCAGTGTTTGTTACCGAATCTTGTTTCAGCGCTGTCGGAGCGTGTGGTGGAAAGACTGACCGCAGTCGAGGATCGAGTCCCTCTACTGTCCGAATACGAAGGCTGTATTTTTCACAGACCTCAGAGCTGTGCCTTTTTCTATGCAATATAACACACAAAACACACTTGTCTGATTAACAGAGAGAGAAACTATCAGCTGATCACTGTATCGGGATCCAAATGTGGACTGTAGATAATATATATATATATGAAATAAATGGACAGGTGTCTATGAATTTGAAACAGTCTTACTTTTGTAGTTTTATATATATATATAAATATATATATACAATAAACTGTAAAAAGAGCAAATGTCAGTTGTGTCTTCACTTTGCGATACTTTGTCTTGGTTTTTGACACGTGCACACTATACACACACATACTCACACACACATTTATATTATGAATTAGAGTTTGGTCCATATGGGTTGTTGAAAGCCAATCCTACAAATATACCAATAATTCTGGATTGAAGCTGTCAGTCAATACTGATATTCAGTATCTTTAGATTTCCCCAAGAATCTTATTCTTGGCAGGATGGAAAATCCTCTGAAACAGCATTTAGACCATCATGGGACACTAAAAGTCAGGATAACAATAACAAGAAGAAGAAGAAAAGGAAAGAAAATGGCATATGATTCAAGCAAAAGTTGATTTGTGTGGGAAACAAGTTAAATCAGCTTAAATCCATTTGTAGATTTTCACTTGTTTTAAGAAGAACCATATTTTAAGACACAATATTCGACTAAATGACATTTTAAGATATAGGGTATTTTTGGGGCTTTTAGAGAAATTCCCCAGTGCCATAACATCCCTCATTTCAATGCTCACCACATTGCCAACTGAATGACAAATTAATGGCACAATCATGTTCCAAGTATATAGCCTTGAGCCACATTAAAATCCAACAAAACCATGAGCATAATTTACTTCACAAAGCAGAATAAGCCTTTGGGTATAGTATTTCATCATGGAAACGACTAAAATAAAATGCATGCTTGTGTGGAATCTGACAAAATGTCTCATTAGAATAAATTCAGGTTAAGGGCTTCACATAGACAACCAGTGTAGTATTGGACAATGTTACAATAAATATGAAATCAATCAAACTGCATCATAATCATCATATCAAAGGTGGACCACACTGACTGGACCAGATCTTATTTTTAATAAAAGTCCAAAATCGGCTCCATATATCAGTCTAGCCTTCATATCAGCTGCAACACTAGCTGTTCCTCCTTTACTTTGAGCCCTTTCTCTGGGTAAGAGTTCAACAGTCTCCATTATAAAGCTCAGCCTGTCTTCCTCTCTGTTTTTTTTCTAGTTTAGTGCGGCTCAGTGCCAACATTTGCCACTGTTAAACAGCCATGACTCCTGATCCGCTGGCCGGTGGTTATTTCCAGCATTCAGGCCACACAGCTGTGAGGGGAAGGGGGACAGTCTGTCTCTATTGGTGGAGGAAGGGAAAGTTTAGCTCAACTTAGCCGCAGCCGCGCTAAGGTCACTGAGGACAGCGTGCAGCCAGGGACAGAGGCACAGGCACAGTGAGCCGCTTCTCTCTGCTCTCTTTGTTTGAACACGGCTTAACATGAACATGTCAAACTGATATTACCCAGTTAGATAACAACTGTTTTTATATATATAATGATCTTCAGCTGGCATGAAGATTTTCCACAGAGATGCCACACTGTTTTTAATATTTTAACTCATAGCTTACTATGTTTTATATTACTGTACTGCTACAGTGTAATCATGAAAATGAGGGGGATGTTTACTGGTGAAAGTTTGTTCTTTGTCACTTATAACTAACAATTTTAAGAAAATATACTGGAAATGCAAAAAGTACATTATTAGATTACATTATTATTCTTATTCTTACATTTTTATCATTTGATTAAAATTATAAAAAAGTTTATTTATGGAGCAAAACAGTTACAAGGTGCTTTACATGATAAAAAATGTGACAATAATTAAAGAAGAAAAATAAAAACAACAAAAATACAATCCATTGTTCAAGTTAAAACAAGCCTGCTATTAATCAATGAGCTTCTTTCAAACTCACTGACAAAACTTATCAATGAATAAAGCTTTGCAGTGAAGCCAGTAGTTTATTTACTGTTACCCATTAGTTTTCTATGTAGTGGTTTAGTGGCTTTGGTGTAGATAGACTTGTAGAATAGCTTTATTAGATTACCATCTAGTGGCTAATAGCTAGAGGTGCAGCTAGGAGTGATGATAGAAAATGAGGTACAAATGAATTGGCTATACATCAGTACTTAACTCAACAAAGCAGGGTGTGTATTTGTATATTCTGCTTTCTATTTTTTCCATGGAGATATTTGCAGGTGCGTTGGAAAGTATCACTTCAGTCTTCTGTTCTTGAGAAAAGAAGATCCCGCACACTGCTCTTGCTCAGCATCACAATTTATTGATCATACTAACATTTCGGTCCCTCTGGACCTTCATCAAGAGTATTATTATTATATTCTGCTTTCTAAAATCACATTGACCTCATGGAAGTTGGTTATTTATCCGTCTTTTAGAGCTTCTATTACTCACAGAATGTAAGGTATTACCTAAAAAAAACAAGCTACAGCGCCCTCTAGGAGACGCCGAGCGCTGGCCATGGTGCTGACGACCAGCCCTGCTCTGATAATATCAAATCATATGTTAATAAGTACTTTACTTACATGTATTTTGTTTACATAGACAATTCTAGTCTACAAACAAAGCTGTTGGACTTGAATATGTCCAAAGTCAACCAGAGTTCAACACCAAGCATTTCATTGCTCATTGATTTCTGCTAAATTAAAGGCAATATTTCCCCTTCATTGCATCAACAAGTTGCCCATGCATGCATCATCATGTACCACCCTATGGGTCCTGAAAAGACCAGTGAGCTCATTGACTGTACTGAAGCCCATTGGTTCTCCTCTTGTGCAGCTGCACCAGTTATTTTGGGAACAAAGTATTTTGGTGACGTCTGGCTACATCAAATGGGCCTGAAGAGGTTGTGAAAAAACTGAGGTTAGCCTCTTCATCATAACACACTGTTTAGCACGACCCTGCATTAAAGGTTTAAACCTGTTGGTGAATGACAGTGGTAAAGGTGTTGTTGGCCTACTTGCCTGGAAGCAGGTGTGTTAAGGGGAAAAGGTTAGTGACTCCAACCTCTGGGTCCACTAGAAAGGGTTCTATATGGTTCTTTAGTCTTGTATCACAGCAGAACCATTTTTTGATGATGTGAAGAACTGTTTTAGAAAGGTTCTCTACAGCACCATGCTCACATGGTTCTACACAGGATCTTTATGGTGCTGCAAAGAACTCTTTAAGAATGCATGGAATGCTCCAAACCAGTATTAAAGGGGGACTTTTTCAGAACCACATTGGGCTATTTTTTTTTTATTTTAACCAATCAGAGGGTTTTTAGAGTTCTGTATAGAAACACTACCCTAAAGAACAAAAGAACTCTTGAAGAACCCTCCTTTTTCTGGGTGTATAGGCTACAAAAATTGACATTTTTGTATCCAGAGCAACATACAATGATTGCATCAGTAGAATAGTTTTGGTTTAGATATTCACGATTTGTCAAACATTTTCACGTCAAAAACCCCTATTTGATAGGATTTAGTCTCATATGGCATTACTGCCATTGATTTTGTATTGAACTGTAGAACTGTGGGAAGAGTGAAACCTAGGATTGGAATACTTGGCCTTTACATTCTGCATGGGGATGATTTCTAGTGAATTAAATAATAGTGAAATTAAACTATTCCTCATTTTGCCTGGGACACTCTGGACCTCCCTGCAGGACTCCTGGAGGTCCCAGCACCCCAGTGTGGGAACCACTGGCCCATGGCATCATGTAAAAAGTACGGACAGAAAGGACAGAAATAGAATTTAAAAAAAATCCTTCTTTTTATATCTTACATGTATTTATTCAGCTGTGGCACATACACTACAATTCCACTGTGTGAGACCCTGGCAATCTCCCCCACTGTTGCATCATTTGCTCTTGATATAAAGTACCGGGGATTGTGCGCATGTCCTGTCCGCTCGCTCTGTCTCCATTGGCTCCTTCTCCGCTCCGCTCTCAGCCTTCACACCGGACCCAGCACGCACATTGGAGAGAGCGTGCGTTGGCAGTGAGTGTGCGCACACAACCCACGCTGCCTGCCCGGACCCGACATTTCTTCCCACGCCGATCTTGGAGAGAGAGAGAGAGAGAGAAAAAAAATAAAGGATGGAGAAGAAGAGCGAGATCAACGGGCACGCCATGCCCAGCTCGGCCTCCACCGACCGCATCCTGGAGAAGAGCGCGCGGAAAAGCTTCGGGGACAAGCTGCGGGTGTTCCTGAGCAGGAACCTGCTGGTGATCATGACGGTGTCCGGGGTGCTGGTGGGCGTCGGGCTCGGGATGATGGTCCGGAACATGAACCTGACCCGGGCGCAGATGACCTACTTCGCCTTCCCGGGAGAGATGCTCCTGCGGATGCTGAAGATGGTCATCCTGCCCCTGGTCGTCTGCAGCCTCATCTCCGGCGCCGCGAGCCTGGACACCCGCTCCCTGGGCAAGCTGGGGGGCATCGCGGTCTCCTACTTTCTGGTGACCACGCTGATCGCCTCGGGCATCGGGGTGGCGCTCGCCTTCATCATCAAGCCCGGCGTGGGCGCGGGGGCGCTGAACAGCAACAACCTGGGACTGGAGAGCGTCAGCACCAACAAGGAGACCACGGACTCGTTTTTGGATCTGGCCAGGTACAGTAGCGCCTCGAAGAGTTCTAAATGTGTCGGGGGAGTTAAAAAACAGACACGTGCTCTGTCAGAATATGAGATCTTTGAAGGGAAGTGTGGTATGGCGCGCCTCTCCCGGGGCGCAATGGGAATATAGGTTAGTTACACACATGAGCGCTTTGACACACATGCTTAGGGGAACACAGTGCTGTAGGACAGGGTAGTCGGTCAAGATTACACACACACACACACACACACACACACACACACACACACACACACACACACACACACACACACATTGTTTACTATGCACTATTTGAGGGTGTGGGAAGGCTATATGTCAGAGCAATGTGTAGGGGAGACAGGGGCATGTTGGCACACATTTACTGATTATTACTGATGAAATGGCACTTGACACCTTGTGGCAGCTTACCCCAGGTCAGGGCATGTTGTCACACATTACGGGACTTCTTGTCCCATAGACAAATGTGCTGTGTTCGTGCATTCAATTCCATTTCCTCTGAAATATATATACTATAATAACATGAAAAGCATACTCTTATATTGAAAACAACATATGTCACCTCAGAATGATATATTAATGTACTTGTAATATATACACATTTATAGGCTATTGAGGTTTTATGCAGGAATCACAATTGTTTAGTCTTGTCTTGTTTATTTATATAGTCCTTTATCACAAGCATGTCTCAAAGGGCTTTACATAGCATCATATAAATGTCATATACATACTACATCACATATATACTACATATATATACTTATGTATTTTGCATGTCAGTGGTTCCCAAACTGGGGTCCAGGGACCTCCGGGGGTCCTTGGGACGGTTACAGGGGGTTCCCAGCAAAATGAGGAATAGTCCACTGATTCTGATCACAGATTTGGAATCAAACCAAATGGGGGGGGGGTCAGTGGTCTGAAGAGTGTCTGGGGTTCTTGACATGAAATAGTTTGGGAGCCCCTTGTATAGCGTGCCTGTGTGTCTTCAACAAGAGTACTGAGGGGGAAAAAAGAAGTTTCTGGTCATTATTCTCCTTTACCCCTTCCCGCATCTTATCATGAGTCATGAGATGATAAGTAGGATTAGACAGATATATCAATCAGGCAGATATTGGCTTTTGATGAAAACTCAGACCTGGTCCAGTCAGTGTGGCCTACCTTTGATATGATACAGGTTCCTCTCTCAAGTTCCTCTCTCAAAACAGTGAATACTTAATATTTTGGGGGATTCGTGGCCATGAAAACGGTTAAGATATAGAATATCGGCATAAAATAACAGCTATCGGCAGTTTCCACCTATCACATATCAGTGGAACCCTAATAATAAGTTCCCACAGTCAGCCTGAGGGAAAGCGGACAGCTGTTGAAAGAGAGGAGATGTGTTTTGGGGAAGGGGGAGTGGTGGAGGGATAAACCCCACCGACTCTGTGTAGAACAAACTGCACCGTCTTTCTGCCGCCGTCAGCACTTTTCCCTTATCACGATAGCAGGTGGACTGATATTCACCCAGCTTTCATTTCCCAGTATAGCCCAGGTTTGACACTTTGTGTTTGCTTAACTTGGGACTGACCAGATGCTCAAATATAACTTGGAGAGCTGGCGAGCATTAGTGTTTCAGGAATTGTTAGACTGATATATATGTATATTTTTTGCCAATACCAATGCTTTTTTCCTTGGTTTTTGATGCATTTATAAAAACATGGATTGACGCACATATTCATATTGTCAATAGGGCTCGACTGATATGTTTTTTGAAGGCTGATACTGATATTTTTGGATTGAAGCTGACAATTGCCGATATTTTGTGCCAATATATAGTATCTTTAAATTTGGCCATTTTCATACCTAAAAAAAAGTACTCAGTGTTTTCTCCAAAATTGTATTGTATTTTCAGGGTGGAAAAGCCTCTGAAATAGCATTCAGTCCATCATGGGACACTAAAACTCTCCACTGAAAGCTAATGAACTTCTTCTAGGTGGGTCAGCAGCTCCTTAAGGCAGAGTGAGGCAGGTTTCACTGCAGCTTTTACAGACTGTGGAGTCAAATCCTCCCACACCACACTGGAATGATTCCTCTGGTCAGACATCTGATATAACAATAATAAAAACATATTGACTAGCTGTGGTGAGGGAGGAAGCCTCATCATATCAGAGGTGGACCACACTGACTGGCTGATATCCAATTTTTGATAAAAGGCCAATATCGGCAATCAATATATCGGTCTAACCCTAGTTTTAGGTGTCGACAGCAGCAGATAAAATAAAATGGAAAATCAGCTTACTTTCTTTGTCAGTCGATTTTAAGACACATGCAAGGCTGTCATTAAAGTGCTTGTATAAGCTACAAATTGCCACTTGTTTTTGCAACAAAGTGAGAACAGAAAGGAATTTCACTCTCCAAACAAGGGTCCATGCACTCAAAATAGTTCACACAGGTGTCTAAACTATGATTTTGCAATATCGAATAGTGAGAAA